>NW_019230984.1:26974-95331 GCF_002742605.1 Olea europaea var. sylvestris
GTTCGATGATAAGAAAAAGATGGCAGTGGACGAGAATCCTTTCCCACAGCCACTTGGAGTAAACATTGTAACATCTGGATTCAAGAACAAGTTACCAAAATTCAAATTGGTCGTAGATGACGGAGAAGAAGATCCTAGACCACATCCTAGCGTTTTTGAACGAATCAAGGGAAAAGAACCAAAAAAGGACGAAGACGTCCTGTGTGCAAGGTGTAAAAGAGAAGTAAATGGAAACACGGAGAAACCAGGGACATGGCAGCATCCTCATCGCCCTGCTTTCTTCCCAAACATTCAGCCTGGTAGAGGGCGAGGTACATCATTTTATAGAGAACCACCTTTCGAAAGGCAGTTCAGACCAGCAGATACTGGAAGAACATTTAGGCCGCAACCTCGCCGGCCAAATGTATGACATTCATTCCAGTACAGTGCAGGAAGGGCAATACCCTTCGATGAGATGACTAGGACCCAACAAAGGCGTTTCCAACGAAACTACGGACGGATGATGAGGCAGCAACAAGGAATGCCACATCCTAAAGCGCCTATACTACTCAAGGTAGCCAATCAAAATGTCCTCAAAAATAGTGAAGAGACCGGTACAGATGAATCAATGAAGAAACTGCCAGAAACTTCTTCTGGGAGATCAAAGTTTGAGCGGGACAGAAGGGATGAAGAAGATCCAGATCAGCCCCTTGCTATCCAATTCGGTACGTTGCCTCCTGTAGTGGCCAATAATTACCTACTGGCCAATGAATTCAAGAATAAGGAAAAAGAAGAAAAGAGGGAAGACAACGAAGAAGAAGCTTGCGTGTTAGTATGTGAAGAAGGCCATACTTCTAGGGAGGCCTACAACGACGAGGAGGACGATGGGATGACAGACATTGAAGAAGAGATCGACTAAGAAGCAGAAAGGAAAAAGAGAGGAGTATCGCGCAATACTCTGTTTAAGCAACTACATCAAGAGGGAGTTCGCGAAGTAGACTTGTTGGGGGAGCCATCTGGGCGTCCTTTTGATTTCTACGTACTGTACGGGACACCCAAAAGGAAGAGGAGAGTGCCTTGCTCTGAAAAGTATGGGTCACCTCCAAGAATAATGCCCCCTCCCACAGGTTGGATAACTGATGAGGAAGCATTAGAAAAAAGTAAGAAGGAAGTTCAGGAGGCAGAAGATCAGCCTGATATACTGCACGTCGACTTATCACAGGGGGATGATTCGACAGAAAACAAGCAAGAGGTAGAAATAGAGGCTGCCGAAAAGGTTATTTTTAAACGGTCAGCCATGAAATTGACTAAACACTTGAGGCCATTATACGTTAAAGCTCTAGTTAACGGCGTCCTAGTGGCAAAAGTACTTGTCGACAATGGAGCAGCTATAAACACCATTCCATCTAGGATGATGAGAAAGTTCGCAAAGACAGAGGGTGATATGATTCCTACAGAAGTCATCCTCACTAGCTTCAATGGAGGAGCAACTTCAGCTGATGGAGTTATGCCATTGGACATAACTATAGGTACGACTACTAGGACCACTGTCTTCTTTGTAATAGATGGTCCTACTAGTTACAACGTGCTCCTAGGAAGAGATTGGATACACGGAAGTCGCTGTATACCCTCGTCGCTCCATCAATGCCTGATCTTTTGGAATGACAAAGGCGAAGCAGAGGTGTTACAGGCCGATCATAGGCCTTTTGTCGCAGAAGCAAACTCGGTGGAAAAGTTCATGTACGAAGGAAACTATGGATCTGTCAGAGTAGTACAAGACGGGGAAGAAACTCAGGTTGTCGCGCAAAGCGAAGAACCATTCTCAGTGGACGTACTCACTGAGATGTTCAAACAGATGAGGCCAAATATAGTGGCCCTAGAAGAGCCAGTAATTGGCAAAAGAATAATTAAGGAGTCTTGAATGGACTTTAAGTTACAAAAACAAATGGCCGACATTCAGGCCTTCAAAACCAGACTGATGGCTTTCAATAAGGAATGCGGTGACAAGGCGAAGGAAGAGACTGCCCTAAAAGCGCTGAAGGACAAGTTGGCAGTATTCGAGTTAGAGCAAAGCATTGGCCGAGAAGTCAACAAGGTGGACTGTTTGGAGGAGGAAGTACTTACAAGAGAACTGGACGACGAAGTGATGCGGATTGCCAAACCTGGATACGCTCAAGCACAAGACCCTCTGATCAAAGTAAATATTGGCGATGAAGGAGAAGATCACCCAACGTTCATCAGCCAGATGCTCGACCAAGAGGTTAGTAACAAATTAATCGCTTTGTTAAAAGAGTACAAAGATTGTTTTGCTTGGGAATATGAACAAATGCCTGGTTTAAATAGAGATTTGGTGGAACATAGGTTACCAACTAAGCCTAATTTTAAACCTCGTAGGCAACCTCCTAGGCGTTTTGCTCCTAATGTACTCCCTGAGATTAAGAAAGAGATAGAGCAACTATTGAAAGCAGGTTTTATAAGAACAGCCAGATATGTTGAATGGTTGTCGAATATTGTGCCAGTACTAAAAAAGAATGGTAAACTAAGGGTGTGTATAGACTTTAGGAATTTAAACATAGCTACACCCAAAGATGAGTATCCAATGCCCACGGTGGATTCTTTAGTAGATTCAACTGCCGGACATGTCATGTATTCTTTCATGGATGGGTATTCAGGATACAATCAAATTTATATAGCTGAAGAAGACATACACAAAACTGCCTTTAGATGCCCTGGGTCTTTAGGATGTTTTGAATGGGTGGTTATGCCTTTCGGCCTAAAAAATGCAGGGGCAACTTATCAAAGGACAATGAATTTAATCTTTCATGATATGATAAAGCAAGTTTGTTGAGGTGTATGTAGACGACATAGTAGTCAAGTCCATTAAAGAAGAGGGCCATTTCGAACAGTTAAGATGTTCGTTTGAACGAATGAGGCAATATAAGCTAAAGTTGAATCCCTTGAAGTGTGCATTTGGTGTTAATGCAAGGAACTTTCTTGGTTTCTTAGTACACAAGAGAGGGATTGAACTTGATAAAAATAAAGCGAAGGCTATCTTAGAAGCCAAACCACTTAGCAACAAAAAGGAGTTGCAAAGGTTTCTAGGCCAAGTTAATTTTTTGAGACGCTTTATTTCTAACTGTGCAGGGCGAACTAAAGTCTTTTCGCCACTATTAAAGCTAAAAAATCAGGACGAATTCGTCTGGAAAGAAGAACATCAAAAGGCTTTTGAAAGCCTGAAGACATATCTATCAAGTCCACCAGTGTTGGTGTCACCAATCCAAGGACGGCCAATGAAAGTGTATGTATCGGCTGAAAAAGAATCAATAGCTGGAATGGTCGCACAGGAAGACCAATTTGGTGAAGAAAGGGCAATTTACTACTTAAGTAGACGGTTAACGAAATGTGAATATAATTACTCTGCTGTTGAAAAATTGTGTCTTGCACTGTATTTCACATGTACAAAATTAAGGGCTTATTTACGGCCCGTAACCGTTTATTTAATTTCTAAAGTAAATTTAGTTAAGTATATGTTCTCGCGCCCTAGTTTACACCAACGGGTAGGCCTTTGGACACTAGCTTTATCAGAGTTCGAAATACAATATATACCTCAAAAGGCAGTCAAAAATCAGGCTTTGGCTAACTTTCTAGCCGATCATCCATGCCTTGACATGCCTGAAGAAATCGAACTAGAAATTAATTCGTTCGAGTTAAAACCTTGGGTGTTGTATTTCGATGGGCCAAAAATCTCTAAAGGTGCAGGAGTAGGAGTAGCATTGATTAATCCTTTAGGAATTTGCTACAAGTTTGCATTCACTTTAGACAGAATGTGCACCAACAATCAGGCCGAATATGAAGCCTTAATTGTAGGCCTAGAACTAATGATAGATGTGGGAGTAAGAAATGTGATCGTTAGGGACGATTCTCAATTGGTGATACATCAATTGATCGGTGATTTTAAATCCCAAAGTGATTCCATTATAAGTCAATATGAGATCGCCCAAGAATTATTAGAGGAATTCGATCAAGTAGAACTTCAATGCGTCAATAGGATATATAACGACGTGGCAAATGAGTTAGCCCAAATGGCTTTAGGGTACTCAAAGATCTTGAATTGGAAGTCTACTTGTGAGTATGGAACCATATTGCCCGTAAATCAAAGAAGGGCGAGAAAAATTGAACTTTACTGTATACAAGATGGAGATGCAGTGGATTGGAGAATAGAGATTAAAGGGTTCCTTAAAGAACCTAATGGAGGGATTAGTAGGAAAACGAAGCTATGTTTGCTGAATTACACACTAATAGATGAAGAGTTGTTTAAGAAACGCTCTGATGGTGTATTACTAAAGTGTGTAAGTTTGCAAGAAGCCAAGAATAACATGGCTGAAGTGCACGAAGGGATATGTGGAGCTCATCAAGCTGGCCAAAGGATGAGATGGTTAATTATTAGGAGTGGATATTTTTGACCAAAGATGGGAGAATTATGCGTTCAGTATGCAAAAAGTTGTTTAGCATGCCAAAAGCATGGTCCAATACAAAGGGCGCCAGCACGAGAGATGGTACCTATTATTAAACCTTGGCCGTTCAAAGGTTGGGCGATAGATCTGATAGGGAAGATCTACCCCCCATCGTCCAAGCAACATACTTTTGTTATAGTTGTAACCGACTATTTCACCAAATGGGTAGAGGCGGTACCTTTGAAAGAGATCACCCAGAAGAATGTTATAGAGTTTATCCGCGATCACATTATTTATAGGTTTGGAATTCCACAAACTTTAATGGTAGATCACGGAACATCTTTGAATGGGGATCAAGTGAACAAATTTTTGAGCGAGTTTGGGGTTAAATTAGTAAACTCCACACCATACTACGCTCAATCCAACGGACAAGCGGAATCTTCTAATAAGATTCTAAAAAATATCATCAGAAAGATGATAGATGAAAACGCCAGAAATTGATACGAATGTTTGAACAAGGCCTTATGGGCTTATAGAACATCACGTCGGTCAAGTACCAAAGTTACTCCTTTCCAACTTGTTTATGGACAGGAGGCCGTTTTGCCTATGGAAATCAACGTGCAATCGATTCGAGTGTGCTTGCAACATAAGTTGAATGATGATGAGTATGCCGAATCACTAGTTCAAAATTTATTGAGTTTAGACGAATTAAAGTTGGACGTCTTAGATAGATTGTAAGTTCAAAAGCAAAGAATGGCTAAGTTTTATAATAAAAAAGTCATAGCCAAGTCGTTCAGCCTGGGTGAACTAGTTTGGAAGACGATACTCCCTTTGGATAGCAAAGATCCAAAGTATGGGAAGTGGTCGCCCAATTGGGAAGGACCATACAAAATAAACAGTGTGTTGCCCAATGGAGCGTACCACTTGGAAGATTTAGACGGCACCAAGCACGTGAGATTCATTAACGGCAAATATTTGAAAAAATATGTTTCTTCTTTATGGGAATGTGAACAGATAAAAATATAATCAAACATTTTGAACGATTAAAAGATAACAAGGTCAGAGCGAAATACGTTCAAATAAAGTCCTTTATTATCAAACGTTCATTACAAGAATACAAAAAAAAAAAAAAAAATACAAATAACGGATGTTCTACAAAATACAACTAAAGTAAGATAATCTCCCGGTTGATCGCTGAGTAAGCTTCACACTGCCTTCCTAAATGTATCGCTGCAATGGTGGGATCGCCGAGTAAGAAGCTGTACTGGCCTCACCACCTTCCTAAATGCATCGCTGCAATGGCGAGCAAAGAGGTTGAGAAGCACTCTCAGCAGGCAAGCTGAGAAGCACTCTCAGCAAGCAAAGTGGCCCACAAGCAGCCCAAAAATTGCTTTCCATCATTGACTCCTTGTGAAGAACAAAGAGACAATGGAAAGAATTTTGCAGGAAAGAATTTCGCTGCTGGCCAGAAAATATTTCCAATACCTCCCATACCAAAGGTGACATCAAGATAAATAGTAAGGTGGGCGGACTAAACAGTCCATTTTGGATCAGATTGATCGTCAGAATGCCAAGAAATGACAGCAAATTGGTTTCGAAGAAGAAAATAAAGAGATGAAGATAGAAGATGAAAAATGCGAAGCATTTATAGGGGGTGAAGATGAAGAGACGGAATATGAACAGCCACATTTCTGTCTAATAAACGGAATTAAATAGCCCAAAGTCTTGGGAAAAGTGATGGAAATATCAAAAGGAAATGGACAAGATTCTTAGTGCAAAGCAGTTAAGTGCTTAAAGAATTGATGACTAAAAAAAATAAACGTCAAATAAATGCACAAGAAGTTAATGTTCATTAACGATGAACAAAGTTACAAAGAGAAAAATCGAATTACAAAAGAAAAAAGACATCATATGTCTTAATTACAGTCTACCCCATACTGAACAAATGCGTTCCCTAAGTTTTTCCCAATTCTTGTTCTGCCGAGAGGAAGTGATGTTCAATTCAGCCTCGACATCATCATCAACTTCCAACTTCTTGTACTGCTAGACTAAGGACTTAGTTCGCTCAATTCCCTGGGAGGCGTTGCGCTTTTTAGCAGCCATTCTCGCCCTGCAGTCATCCATTTTGGCTTGAAGTTCCCTCATCTGAGCAGCCAAATTAACCATCAAAGAGTCTTCAACCATGACTTCGGAGGAGATTTCTTTCAACTCGTCCTCAGCCTTGTTAATCTCCATACGCAAAGACTCTTTCTCAACTACGGCTCGAAGATATTGAGTACGCTTGGCTTTTAGTTCAGTATTCTTGGCCAGCATAGAAAGGACCTCGGAGTGGATGACCTTCAACATCGCTTTAAAATCGGCAGAAAGATTGAGCGACGGAAGCGTCAGTGCTTGCTCCAACTTCGCACTCAAGTGCTCAAGTTCATCCTTGTGTCTGGCAGCCCTAGCCCTTCCAATATCCATATCCATGAAGGATACGTACTCAAATACTGACTCCTTCAGGAACTTCAAATCTTCCTCTGAAGAAGCAGCAGGACAATCAGATGGAGCAAGGCGAGGCGTCTGGACTTGCCCCCAGGAAGTGAACAAGTTTTGGATAGAACGCACAATCCTGTCAGCATCCTGCAAAGGAAATTGCCAATATTAAAGATGCTCACTATAACGAACAAAATAGAAATAGAAGTGAAGCAAAGACTACCTCATCAACAATCGTAGAAGATGGAATGCCCTCAACCAAGTCTGCCACCAACGACTCCTCCATTCGTGAGGACTTCCCCTTGTCTGAGTGAGAAGATGTTGCCACAACGGGCGGACTCATAGGAGTATCTACAAAACTCAAGAGCAACAAATCAGAAACCACCAGCACCAGCAAAGGTAAGACATCAAAAAACTGAATTACCTTCTGCTTCGATATTTGGGGGGTTGACACCCTGGGAAGAAGGTAGCTCATCCATGGGTTGTGATGAGGACTCTGGGACTGAAGATATCTCTTTAAGCGTAGTCCCCTCATCAACCGGTTTGGATGAAGTAGCCTCAGCAGAAGATGATGGAGCAGGAGTTGTCGATGTCAAAGCTTTTGAAGGAGAGGCTGAGCTTTTCTGAGAAATCCAAAAGATCATCAGCACACAGAAAAGTTTCAAATGTGGAAAAGTATACTTATAAGTAAACCAATTTAATTACCTTCCTCCTAACGATAAGAGGGGCATCATCATCATCAACATCATCCTCCAGAATGGTAGATGCTGAGGCTGGCCGTTTACGGCTTGGAGCACTCTTGGCCGTAGTAGGCTTGGCAGGGAGAGAAGAAGATGGATGCGCAGATTGTTTAGTGCGATGAGAAGGAGAGGGGCTCCGAACAGACAAAGAAGTGACCAAAACAGGAGGAGGAGAAGATATGCTCGATTGGTCTAATGAATGAAAGGCACGATTGGCATCAGTCGCAAATAATCTGCGCTTCATCGACGGCCAGAGTTGTTCAAAAAGAGGGTGAATGGCGTGGCTAGAATTGAAGGGGGCCAATGAAAAATGACTGGTTAAAAGAAGATTACGAGCATCTATGGCCTCTGCCTCCGCCTTAGTAATGGTATGAAAACGGTCAACTAAGTTCCTTGAATAGCAAGGAGGAACAGGCCAAGTTTGGCCAAAACCAAGCTGACGAGCAAAAAATTGGGGAGCATAAATCTCTACTCCCGCTTTGGCATTGGTCCCAGTTAGAATATCATGAAACAGCTCCCTCCCGGTTAAAAATTGGATCCAAATGAGCAGGGAGGTGCTCGCATTATCTATAGTGGAAGGGGGATGTACATAGTTTGGAGTCAAAAAAGGAGGAAAAGGAAAAAAGGAAGGGATTGAATCCAAAGAATAAAAGAATGAAAAAATGTCCCTTCTGGACATATTTACAGGAGTTAAGGGCTCCATGGCTAGCCCATAACAGCTAGCAGAAGGGTGAGAAATGGATGGAGCACCAAGTGATGGAAAATAGGATCTCAACCACAGTTGAGTGAACCAAAGAGGTCCACTGCCAGTGGGAGATGCACCATTCTTCAATTGAGCTTGAAGAGAGGCCATGCCTCTATAAAGGGCAGCCGAAAACAAAGAACATAAATTCAAAGGCCTGCCATGCGCCAATTCGTGTGCTATATGTAAATAACTTAGAGAGGGCTTTATACTTGTCACGCACAAAACATATTTACAAAGCCAAACTAAAAGGAAGGCCACTCGCTCAGTATGGGTAGGCTCAGCGCTCGAATGATTGTGGAGGGTCTGCAGGCTTGAATAAGAATCGGTGTAGTTTTTACCAAACTTTGGGGCGCTACCAGAGACTAAGATACCAGAAAAAATGGTATCGCCCAAAGGTGGCAGATTCACCAGGGCCCCAACATCCCTTAAGGTAATAGACATGGGGCCAAGAGGGAAAATAAAGGTGTTATACTTAGAAGACCAAAAACTCAAAGCAATTGAAAAGAGTGTTGAATCAAAGTAGGGGGGGCGGATAGAGATTTCCAACAAATCAGAAATCCTAGCGCTATCAAAAAGTGCCTTGGTAGGACCATGACCCACAAGGCGAGCATGCCACCTATGAAAAGCTACATCAGATTTAGGCCAAGTGCGAATACCTCTTTCGCGAAGTGGCCCCAGCGGCAGAGAGTTTAGAAAGGGAGGGCCATGAGTGCAAGGAAACAGCTGACCCACCGCCGCCTGTTCAACTGCCTCCGCATTGTTGAAGAAAGGACCCAAGTAAAACTCATTACGTCCAACGTCGACGGGCGCGAGAAAGCTTGGGGTTATATATGGGCGACTCAGAAGTCTTTGAAAGTCATCAAAACTAAATGAATCGCTAGCTTGAGATTGTGAAGCAGCCATTTGAGAAGGAACGAAGCTTTTCAGGGTTACGTAGCAGGGAAGCAAAAGATGAACAGTGAATCATAAAGGAGACGCAAAAAATATGAGGCGTGGTTTGATGGCAGTAAAATGGCGTGTTTGGGGTTTATAAGGGTTTACAAAACGACGCACCTTTTCAAGTTATAGAAGGAAACAATGATTGAAATTCTTGGAAATTTCGAATGTTGCTGGAAACACAAAGTGAATATGGCAAAATTTAATAATTGTTATTAATTCTGCCATATTGGGGGGTAATTGTTGACACATAAAAATTTAGCCCAAATCGAACAGCCAAAGGAGTGAAGCCCAATTGGAGAATCCCCATATCAGATAGCCCAAAGAACGAAGCCCAATCGAACAAATCAAGATGAAGGCCCAAATAAGGAGACCCAAGAACGCGGTAACGCCATCGCCCAAGTTTGCAAGTCGCCCAGAATCTGAGCGAATGGAGTGTCATACAGTCGCCTAGAGCTGTTACTCTATTCTCGCCCAAACTTTCAAGTCGCCCAAGGTATTAACAAACATAACGTGTCGTGGTTATCAAGAAGTGCAGTTATTAAAGCAGCCCTATCACGTTCCATGATTCAAGGAATTCAATCGAAAGCAGTTGAACGATGAAGGGTAATGGCAGCAGTTAAAAGACAGTTTCCATGACAAGGTGGCCATTACGAAGAAGGTGGGTAGTTATATGATGATCAAGCAGTGTTTAGAGCAGTTGATTACAAAGAGATTGCCTATGAAGTATAAAAGGGAGAAAGGACGTAGAAGCAAATGACCGAATCCGAAACTCTCGAACAGAGAATATGTAATTTTCATTTCCTTAGCTTTTAGATTTAAACACTTTTCTTTCAGTAACACGTGTGCTTGCGCCCCTTGGAGGCAAGTTGTTTTTCATTTCCAATTGTAAAGTCATCGTCAATAAAAGAACACCCCTTTTTGGGACTTTGTCTCAAAAGGTTTGTCCCTTAAACAATCGTCTGACCCTTTTTAATTGTTAGCGACTAACCCGCGCAAAACAACTTGTGTTGGTGTTAACAGCTCAAGAGTAATAGATTTCTCATCCTTAGTAAAGTTGTACCTACTTTTGTACACATCATGCATCACATTCCTATCATATTGTCATGGTCTAATGTGTCCAGCATGCATAGGAACTACATCACACATCACCTTATCATGATACTTCCCAATTGAGAAACTCACCAACACTCGCCTATTCACTGTAACCTATTCACATTCATTCAACCGTTGTAATGTGTAAGGCTTATGATATTTTAGCATGGTTAATCCCAGTTTCTTAATAAGTGTAGTGCTAGCCACATTGATACGGATAAGTGTAATTTGTGCACTTATTAGGTCATATTACTAAACTTTTATGTCGTCAAAATTATTAATTTCCATTTTAACTTGAGTTAATTTTCTTTTATTTTTAGTGATGGACTCGTTTGAAGCAATTGGAAAGGAAGAAGGACAAAATCGAATGAAATCTATAATTTGGAATCAAATCTCACAAGTTAGAATTTGAGAAGGACATTGATTGCACAATTGATGAATTCAAGGACAAAATCGCATTATTTGAAAAAGAGGAAACCTTGAATAACAATTAGGGTCCGTTTAATTGTAAGAATAGAATTTGGATGAAAAAAATGAATTTCAGATAATTGAATTACCTAGAACTTGGTTTACTGGGAATTGTTAATTAAATGTATTTGATTGAAAAAAATTTCTACCTGAAAAATGTCGAAATTTTGAAATTTTTGGTATTTGTTTGACTTTATTTTTCATGAAAATTGTTAATTAAATGGATGAATTTTTTTACAATTGTGGATAGAACTTGTCTTCACTATAAAAAAATAAAAAATAAAAAATAAAAAAAGGTGGAAAACCCATTTTCTCACCAAAACCAAAGGAATTGGTTTTCCACCAATTCAAGGAAGAGAATGTCACGTGGGGAGAGATGGAGAAAATGAATTCCATGGAAAATTTATACTATCAAACAAACAAAAAGTTAGAAAATGCAAAAAATTTTCCATTTTCCATGTAAAATTTATTTATAAACATGGCCTTAGACAATTTTTGGAGTCAAACATAGCAGCTGCTTGCTATACACACACAACACACACACACACACACACAAAGAAAAGAGGGATGTATTTCATATACATAGAAAACGGCGGCAGAGGTTGAAAATACATATATACACACCACACATACAAAAACAGAGGTAGAGAATAAATAGGTGGATGTGGGAATTGGGAAGACAAAGGAAAAAAACGCAGTAAAGGATTTATGTAAATACACGACAACACAGCGGCTGGTGGGGATAATTATACACAAACAGAAAGACGCAGACAAAAGAGAAAAGATGTGGATGATAGATACAACATCAAAGGAATTATTCTAAATTTTTTGTACAATAATACATCAACAATTGTGCAGGAATTAATCACGTTTCGTCAATCTTTGGTGATGTCTTTTATCCTTTGTTTGTTTGATTCCATCATTATGGTAGGCTAATTTTTTTCATGTATTGGATGAGAATGAAACTATTTATTATTTATTTTTAATTCAAGACATGCAACTTAGTTCAATTCTTACAATTATTGTTTAATCTTGTATGCCTAATATTATTATTCGATTGTTTGATCATCAATTGAATATATTGTTGCTTGTTGTAATGCTGATAGGCTCATAATTGGTCTAAAACACTGCTTGATTAATACATGGACAATAAATTTTAGGAATAATATATATCATGTGTGTAATTTTTGAGATAATTGTGAAATTGAATGCATTCTATTCATTCGAATTCGGGCTAGGAATAGATTTGGGTCGAGATTACAATAAATTTAATTTGTCTCGAAAAAGAAAATTAATTACAATAAAATTATCAAATGTCAATAATGCAAGAATGAAACTAGCTACATCATTGAAAATTAGAATAGATAATAATAGGAAGATTCGTAATCCAATACACTCATTTCATACATATACAAAATTCGAATTTTACAAGTTTTAGTGAGTTAATCTAGAATAATCACAACCACAAATCACTTTTGTTTGCTTACCTTCAATCTAATTAAAAACTAGTACACTCAATTGAATTTTATTTCTCTTGTTTTGCTAATTTCGAGAAATAAACGGTTTATACAAAATTCTAATGAGATCAAGATTTTTCCAATAGATCATGAAATCGAAAAAACTTCCAAACAGCGAAGAAAAGAGTAGAGACAAGCGAGTGAAATGACAAAAAATCAGCATTGAAATCAGGCTTAGAGTCCTTTACCACTACTTGAGCCAGATCAGCCAAAGGTAGTCGCAAAGCATGGAGAAACTTTACTGATGGATTATGTAAATCCCACATTAGCTCCCATGTAACCGGCTATTATATATCCACCTTTTGGGTAGGGCAACTTCTATATTAGACCTAACGTTATTAACTTATTTCAGAATCATCAAGACATCAGGTTATCTGGGAGATCAAAATAAAATCCCCAAGAATATATTCAGGCTTTCTTGATGCTCTATGACATGATTAGTCATGAAGGAATGTCTGTGGATGCCTTTTGACTATGCTAATTTCTTCATACGTTAAAGGAGGGTACATAGGAATGGTTAAATTCTCTAATTCATGGAAGCGTCGCTTAATGGAATGACATTGTGCAAAAAATCACTTTGAAATTCTTCCTGCTATCTCGAGTCCATCATATTAGAAATGAAATTCATACTTTCAAGCAAAAGGATCTTGAGAGCTATCCAAAAGTATGAGAAAGATTCAAAGATTACTTCAGATCGTGCCCCATTTTGAACATTTCTAAAAAAAAATAAAATAAATCAAAGATTTGCATATTCTATTTCGGCCTAAGACCTGAATTTCATAACATTGTCGATTCTTCTACAGGAGGGTCGATATTGGATATTCCTTTGGATAATGCATTAGAACTTTATGAGAGAATTGTAAAAAATCAATCTATGTGGCCAATAGTTAGTGAAGTGCCAAAGAGTACAACGAGAGTATACAACGTTGATATAACTACATCATTAGCAGCCCAAATGGAAGCACTCACAAAGAAATTAGACATTCTTACTTGAAATGTGAACATGGTGCACTAGTCGAAATTGGTTTGCGAAGAGTATGGGGCAGATCATATTACAAAAAGATGTCCTTTAGCCTCAACATATGTAATCCAGCCTGAGGAGGTTAACTATGTGTAGAACTTTCAAAGACAACATGACAACCCCTACTCCAATACATATAATCCAGGTTAGATGAATCATACAATTTCTGGTTGGCTAATAATCAAGGTCAAGGAGGAAATTTTCAAACTAAACAATCGGGATTCTAACGATAGCAACAACAACAACCAAGAAAGCCATCGAATGAGGATTTATTGGGACAGTACATGACCAAGACTTAAACTATTCTCTAGAACCAAAATGCTGCAATTAAAAATTTTCAAAATTGCTCAACAAAGATGAAGAAGACATTTTTTGAAATAAAAAAGGATCGGTCATTCTCTTTGCATGCACCAAATTCTGATGGAAGAAGAGTTTACACCAACTATAGAGTGGCAGCATAGATTAAATCCGAGGATGCAGGAGGTTGCATGGGCAGAAGTGCTAAAATTATTGGATTCAGGGATCATATATCCTATATCTATCAGTCATTGGGTGAGTCCAGTATATGTAATACCTAAAAGGAGGAGTTACAGTAGTGCCTAATGACAACAATGAGTTGATTCCTTCGCGCACAGTCACGGGTTGGAGAGTTTGCATTAATTATTGCAAACTAAACAATGCCACTAGGAAGGACCACTTTCCACTTCCATTCATTCATCAGATGTTGGAGAGACTCGTTAGACATTCACATTATTACTTCCAGGATTGGTATTCAGGGTATAATGAGATTCTTATAGCACCAGAAGACCAAGAGAAAGCTACATTTACTTGTCGTTATGGTACATTTTGCATACATGAGAATGTCTTTTGGATTGTGTAATCTCCATCTACTTTTTAGACGTGTATGATGTCCATTTTCTCAAATATGATAGGCAAAAGCATTGAAGGATTCATGGATGATTTCTCAGTATTTGTTACATCATTAAATTAATGCTTACTTGAGATTGGTATTGCAGAGATATGAAGAAACCAATCTTGTGCTTAATTGGGAGAAGTGCCACTCTATGGCCCAGGAAAGAATTTTTTTAGATTATATGACTTCAGCTAATGGGGTCGACAAAGTTAAAATACAAGTGATTGAGAAGTTGTCTTTTCCAAATTCAATGAAGGAAATTTGAAGTTTATTGGGACATGCAGGTTTCTATCAGCGCTTCATTAAGGACTTCTAAAAAATAACTAAGCCTCTCTGTACCTTATTGGAAAAGAACATGTCTTTTAAGTTTTCACATGAGTGTTTGGTTGCCTTCAACACTTTGAAAGAAAAGTCGATCACAGTCACTATATTAGCTACACCTGACTGAAATTTGCCATTTGAATTGATGTGTGACGCAAGTGATTTGCGATTGGAGCAGTTTTTAGGATAGCGATAGAATAAAGTGTCACATGTTTTTCACTATGCCAGCAAAACACTGAATGAAGCTTAGTTGAAGTACGCGACTATAGAAAATGAGCTTTTAGCAGTAGTGATGCCTTCGATAAATTCAAACCTTACTTGATTGGGTCAAAGGTGATAGTGTATATAAATCATTCAGCGCTCAAATATTTGCTCAGTAAGAAGGATACAAAGCCAAGACTCATCACTTCTACTACAAGAATTCGACTTGGAAATTAGGATAGAAGAGGAAGTGAAAATTTAGTAGCAGACCATTTATCTAGTTTGGAGCAACAAGAAAAAGATCCTACAGATGGAATTAAAGAGGTATTTCCAGACGAGATGCCTTTTGAGATCAAGTTAGCGCCTTAGTATGCAGATTATGTCAATTATTTGGTTAGTTCTATTATTCCTCCAGAGTATTCGAGTCAACAGAAGACATTTTTTCAGTAATCCGAAGTACTACATTTAGGATGATTTTTTTCTCTATAGACGAGGTCCTGATCAAATCATTTGCCAGTGTGTGCTGGAAGAAGAACATAACCAATTATTGGAGCATTGTCACTCTTCTCCATATGGATGTCATTTCGTAGCAACCAAAATAGCGAATAAAGTCTTACAATCAATTTTTTATTGGCCAACTTTTTATAAGTTAGTAAAAAGGTGTGATAAATGCCAGAGGATGATAAACGTCTCTAGAAAGAATGAAATACATGTAAATGGCATTTTGTATGTAGAAATTTTTTATGTTTGGGGTATTGATTTCATGAGACCATTTCCTTTATCATATGGTCAACAATATATCGTTGTGGCTATGGATTATGTATCTGAATAGGTTGAGACTGTGGCATAGTTATGTAAAACCAAATTATGTCTTAAGTTAATTTATGCATAGTTATGTAAAACCAAATATTTATGAGCACTAGATTTATGTTTTGCATTATGAAGAAAAATTTGATTCATATTGATGAGTAGGTGGAAATTAATGGAATTTAGATGCTTAACCTGAACATTCACCATGTTATATATCTTTAAATTAATTTTAGGATAGTTTGGAAGTGATTGAGCTGTTGTGGGGAAACAAAGAGAAAAATGTGAATCCAATGTGAGCTAAGTTTTGTGAGAATTGTCTAAAATCAATGAGATGAAATTAGGTTAAGGTCTTAAGTTGAGAGTCGATTTTTGAGAATAAGTGTTTAATAAGAGGCATTGCACTAATCATTGCAAAAAAATGGGGTGTCTTTTTCTTGAGACATATATATGAATTTGATCTTATAAGCACCGGTGAGGTACTTAGTTTATACTAAGCATTATGCTCAGATGAAACAATACAATAGGTGGCATAATTAGTTTTAAAACGAACCATTATTTTTCACCACTTATTGTAGTATGCCACGTCACTCGGTATTTAACTGCTAAGCATCAATGTTTAGGAGATCACGATTATAGACGGGGGCGGAACCAACACCTAATGAGGTAGGGCGACCACTTGTGCTGACTCCATAAACAAAAAAACGAGTGCCAAATGCTAGAGGAAGAATAGGGTTTATATGGTGGTGGTTGAAGTTGGTTGGTATTTTTCAGAAGAAGGGGCCATTGTTAGGAGGAGATGGCACACGTTATTGAAAAGGGAAGGGTGGATTGAGCGGATATAGCGGTTTGGGATGGGGATATCTTTTTTTTTTTTTTGTAAATTGAAAAGTGAAAAATGGAGGTGCTCATGTTAGCCAACTGTAAGGGGTTGAAAGAGGTGCATATATTAGGTATCATTCATCCATAATTTTTTTGTCTCCCTCTTCTAACTAATTTGTTTTTTACTTAATAAAGAAGATGTTATGCCATAAAACATTGTTAACAACATTTTCAACCCGTTGACGGTCAATCTTAACTCACTCAAATTCATGAATTTGTCCCTTCTTATAGATGGATAATTTCTCATAACTGGTTGGTTTTACTTTAATTTGATTGTATTATGAGATTATTTTTCGAAGTTTGGTACGATTTTATTCGGATAATGCAAGATTAGATTTTTAAATAGGATGTATTTTCTGTATATTTGGGTCTAGATTATAGGCTCCAAGTTGGTAACTCATCGATAATAAAATAAATATTTTACGTATAATTTGATGTGCTCTGGATTTGATTTGATATTTTGTGAGATATGAGAAATATTATTATTTTTAACAATATTTTTCAAGTGAATTATTAATCATACATGTCATATCAAAAATAAATAAATAAATAACTTATTTGAAGTTTTATAACTATGAAATAGTTGCCGTAAGAATATTTATTTTATCACCTATTTTTGATACTTGTAGTATGTCGATAATTTATTTGAACTTATCATGAATCCGACCTGAATGAGAAATGAAATAAAAATTGAAGATAACATTAGCACTATATAAAATCCTGCAAACGCAAGACTTTCAATAAAAATATGTGCTCAAAATGTTACATGCCTTATCTTTTGATTATACTATACAAAATATCAATACAAAAGTACTTACTATATTAAACCAAAAGTTCATTGTCCTGAAGATTGTTTTCATTTGGTTTGACCAATTAGACCATCACAGATCATACATTGTGCGATATGAGAATTTGAATAAATATTAATTGAAGAACCAGAAGATACTTTAATCCAATAAATTCTCATATGATTTTTTTTCTATATTATAATTGATCATTGATCGTCACTAGCTAAAGTTAGGACTAAACACTATAATCTTAAAAATTAATTAGGATAATATATAAGGTCTCATCACCCTCTACATTGACAATCTAAATATTATGTTTATCTAATAGATTCGTCTTCTAGATGATTGCATGTCATTATTGCACATTTATAACATAAAATTTGCTCAAATACTTGCTTAAATTTAAATTATGATTATAATTTTCAAATTATACAATCAAGATGTAGTATCTTGTAAATCCTAATGAGCCTAAATCTCAAACTTTTGATAAACGTCAACTGAGATTACATTAAATAGTTAACATTCTTGATTTTTTTGAAAGGCGTTTTAAAATTATTAAGAACAAAGCATTTTTCATTTTTTTGTCTAGAAAATCCTATTTTGTATGTAACAAAACTTATAGCATCATGCAAATATCAAAGTTTTTCCCTTATAGTTGGCTTATGGTCAGAGCCTAAAATTTTCTATTCGATGATTTTCAATAGTGTTGTATATTTATAATCGCTTCACCACAATACATTCAAGATAGACCTTAAAGACATGTTTAATTGACCTTTATAGATATCTTCAAGCCTACCAGGTGATATTTTATAATGCTATTTTTGTCGACTGTCATTTTTATAATGCTATTTTTTGTTGACCGTCATTTTGATTAGATACTTTTCTTAGTATTAGGGGAGAAATTATTATCAACATAATACATCATTATATTTAGATCCTTTCAAAAAACAATTCGAACTAGAAGTTCAAAAGATAATACATATAGATATATTTATTGATCAAAGAGATTAATAATATCTTACATACCAACTTTAAATGCTCCAAATCAAATTGACATCTTGGAAAGACAATTTGTTAACATTATATTTGATAAATCAATGGCATACTTGAAGTGTGATAATATTCAATTTCAAGACAAAGTCAGTCACTCCTAGATTTGCAAGTAGGCTTGCTCTATTAATGCCGGCATTTTGGTACAAAAAAGAGGACATAGTCTTTGCCTTGCTTAATCTTTCTTTTCTTGATTGAAAATATTAAACCACTCTATTACTGGTGTAGAGGCCATATAGAAGGTTACTGATCCAACCCAACGGATCTATTGTATATGTGGCAAAATCTTAAAAAGAATAGTGAAACAAATAGTAAAGATGAGCTCATTGAAAGTGCATATACTCCTCGTAAGTATATAGACATAACAAATTGTAAAATCTAGAAGAGATTTAGGTATCTGCTATTTAAAATTGAAATATCTCGATAAGTCAAATCATCATGGGAAAAGAAATATATTCGAAAAGAAACTGTTGTTGAAATTTTTTTGTACATAATTCAGCACTTAGTATTATAAATGATAGCGGGGATATTGAAGAAAATTCATCAAAGAATACAACATAGAAATAATTAACCAACTGAAGAACACAATCCTGAAAAATGAACCTTACTATAGAAATTCGAAGTTTTTGGACCTGCAATCCGAATGCCTAAAGTTGTATACTTGTGCAAAAATAAAATGAGAAAAATAAAGTTGTAATATATAATGCACGAATCTTAACATAATTAATTTTGATAAAAAAAATAAATTGGTAAATTATCATGTGAGGGATGCAATCTCATACGAATTCTTGAATGACTTAATATATGAGACATATAGTTCAAGTGATATTATCATAAGATGAGTAAATATGTGTAGTACTCTTTTGTTCTTCACCAAAGTTTTTGTTTCATTGAATTTTTTGACAGATTTTTAATGAATTGACTTTTTTAGTGTGTTAAAATGAATAATGTACCATTTTTCATTCATTATGATTTTTTTTTTGAAGGTTTTTATCCTAGTACATTTTTAGTGATGTTTATTTTATTTTATTTTATATTTTTTAAATATAATGAATGTCTATAATCTACAAAACTTTTGCCTTTAAAATAATAATCTTATACGTTACAAATATTATATGAGATTCCTAAAGAGCAACATCAAGATATATTTTAACTGAACTATCATATTACTAAAGTCATCAAAGATTGATATATATCTTCTATAAAGAGGATTTTGCTTAAAAATTATGACAAGACAATACGAAACATACTTAATTAGAATTGTGTTATTGAGACATTGGTGCACAAGCTATGGATGACTCGATACTAGGACTTTCATTAATTGGAATCGGGATAATAGTTATTCTCTTTTTCCTTTGCTCAAGTTTTATCTTATTGAATTTTCTTGTCAAGGTTTTAACGAGATGATATTTTACTATTCAAAATTTTTATAATTAATTGTATTATTTTTTTCTTCGTTGCTGGACTAAATTTTTTTGCGAGTCAGATATTGTGCAAATAATTATCGGGGGATGTTATAAAATTATGAAATGATTATTGATATCTATTTAGACTTATCAGGATAATTAAACAAGTATTGAGTACTTTTGGAAAGTGTATTCTATTTAAATTATAGCTTCCATTTACACCCTATATATAAGGATAGTTGTTAAAATAAATACATGCTTAAATTTGAATATACTTTGATATTGTTCTTTCTTTTCATTTTAGTTTTATAACAGTTCGAGAATTTTTTGATTTATGGAGTTTGTTAATTTTTTTTTTAATTTCAAGAAAAAAATCTGCTTAAAATATCAAAGTATTCTCCATATAATATGGTTAAAAAGATAATATATTAAGGCCGACATCGAGGTCGTGTGGATATGTGACTGTACGAGACCCAATAGTTATGTATGACTGTTCAGATTGTAACTCTCATTTGAACCTTATAAATATAAATCCATTGTTATAGTAAAATTTAACAAAAGTTTATTTAATGCCTATTTGAGCCCCATTTTTGGTGTAAAATACATTTTGAAATAGTAGATTGCTAGAAAATATGATGTTAAAAAATAAAGAATTTTTTTTTGGCTTTTATATATTATTATTTTATTGAAAATGAGTGGTTGAAAAAAAAAAAGAGAAAAATGTATTTCGAAAATTATGGAGATCAAACAATGACTTAGTTTTTATTTTCTTTTATTTCACTCTTTAATTTATAACATGTTATCAACGCGAGTCTAAAAATCAAAGTGAATTATTTTAGAAGGTAGTCTATACTTAATCTCATATCTTACACAAATGCAATAATTTCTTCTCAAGTACACGCTTTTTTCTGATCGTCAATTTTTATTCATATGCTTACCAATGTTTTTTTTATTGATGATTACAATTGAGTGAAATGATTGTTGAGTACACGATTTGAATATTGATCAACAAGTTGCATGTAATTATTGATTATTCCATAACTATTTATCGAACAATGCTATTTATAGTCAATGACTGCAGAACATCATTTTATGTACTTGTTATTTGAGACATTAGCTTGTAATTAACTTGTCATCCATTAATGCATCAAATAACAACTTACTAAATAGAATGATTACTGGTAGTCGCTGACTATGGATAACATTATTCTTATTTATCACATTCACATGTGCAAAACATATAATTTAATGATTTGCATTCATTTTTATTGCGAACATAAAATTACAGGTTGCCATCCTCAAATCATACACTTGATCATTCACTTGATTTAGAAATTTGCATTCAATGTATTCATTGCGATTACATGCTCATAATTCACTAATGTTAGTCATTAAAGTATTAGTCTTGTTTGTAGTCAATAGTCACTGCATTTTCCACTATGGATGTCTATATGAATTAATATTACATAATTTAGTTAACATTCTAATATATTTCAAGTTATTTGATAAAATAAAATAGATCTGAATTTTAATTATACTTGTCTTGAAAAATAATAATTTTGTAAGATCTCCAAATATTTTCAAAGAATATTTGGTTGTTACTCTTAAAGTATCACAACATTATATTAATATTTTAAAATAATATTACTTGCTCCTAAAGAGCATGGCGTTATAATTTTAATATTTCAGAAGAATATTGACATATTGCTCTTGAAGAAGTAATAATAAAATATAATATGCTTTAGGATTACCACACATCTCAAAAAATATATCGTATTTATGTAACTTATGAAATAGTGTATATCCCTTAAGGTAAACATATAACTCAAGTCATGTGTACATTGACTCTTATATGATTGTATCATGTTTAATCATATTGTTTTTTCAAAAATTAAGTGTCTTTTATCTTATTATATAGTTATTCAAATGACAAATATCACAAAATTTGAGTTTGTTGCACTCTACCAGGTAAAAATTATCTGTTACGGAATCTTGACGCCGAGATTTATCTTATCTCAAATGATATTGCAAAAGCACTTATCTTTTTTCGTCACTATTTCTACGATGGATTATAAATTGAATACATCACTGTAAAGGATCCACAATTTCTTTGAGAAAAATTAATTGAAAGGTTTGACAAATTAGAAGACTATAGTCCTCCTAAAGTCTACTATGAATGGTTGCACATTCACTTACAATACTTTAAATTGTTAGTGAGTAGAATATATTCAAAATTCACTTTGTGGAGAAAAAAAAATCTCAAGTGAAAATATGTTGGGAAAAACTTTCTCTGCCTTTCATGCATTAAATGTGCTCCTGTAGTAGTATTATCATGAGCATGATTTTGAGAAGTAATCAGAATTTATATGTTGCATAATTGTAGCTAAATAAAACAATAAATTGATGATGAAAAATCATATATTACATATAACGTGTTCTGTAACATTACCTGAAGCATATTGTACTATATTGCTTAAAGCAAATGCAATGTCAAGATACAAATGTGAATGTGAACACGAACACAGATGCATACATGGACATGGACATGGACATGGAAAAAAAATTATTAGCAGAATAAGCTACCGAACTATCATTAACAAGGCAAGGTACAAAGCAAACGAAAATAATTTATCGAAAATAGAGAGCAGGAAAAAAGTTATTTTAGATATGAAATGAAAGATCATTGGTCACACACCTGTCACATGAAAAAGTATCTTATGGAACTCTATCAAAATTCAATCACAATTTTTGTTGATTTTGATAGTCTAATTGTTGTGACCCACTTACATGTCTTTAATTTATTTGTTGATCCAAATAGTAATATTGACAATTTGACTTGGGGTGGTATTATGGAAGATATAAATTAGTTTACTTTCAATGTCTTAATATTTTTTTTTGAAATAGAAGTTTAGTTTGAGATATATTTTTACTTTTATTAAAGTTCGCAAAAACCATCACAAATGATGATAAAAATCCCCATTTCTACCTTCCTACAAAAATGTAAAATCTAGAAACCAACCACACCCTAGCCTTCGCCCATTTTCATAACTAATGACATAAGCTCTAAGTCCTATAAATCTTATTCAAATAAAGATTACAATCATTTATACCTGACAAAACACAAAGGGGTCCAAAAGTTGAAGAATCATCTGGTGAAGCATACTCTTAACAACATGAAGATGAAGATTTGTCTGACATAGAAGAAGGCCATACAGTTACAAATAATTACTATTCCCAACATAGTAATTTATCTGTCAAATTCACTCATGCTGATATACCACATTCTCAATGAAAAACGAGGTTACAAGAAATGTTGGCATGGGGTACTGCAAAACTGAAAAAACCAGATATGACACGTAATATGGTCATTAGAGGAGCTCTAGCTAGGATCATGGGTCTTACGAAAGAATGGTTCATATCCCTTGGAAGCTATGAACAACGACAATGGGCAAATACCCAAGATCTTGACAACTTCTTTGATAATCTACACTAGGAGTTTTGTGAATAACTAGACCATGCAAAAGAAAAGGCTCGCAAAGAATTCTTCTAATTAAAATATTGTTCCTACAAGGCAAAAAGATTTGGACAAACATTTTAAAGAAATCATGAAAAGATATTATATTCTTGGAGGACTTGATGATACTAATCTCAAACAGTCATACCTTGAATCTCTTCCACAATTCCTTGGTCACGAAACCCGTAGAATGATGGAGCTAGAAGGACAGGTGCTATCTCTAATATCTATTGGAGAACTTCACAATTAGGTATTAAAAATCCTACAAAGAATATACAACCAAAGGGAATTCTTCAGAGACCTTAACATAAAGGAAAAACAACTAGACAAAGCTTGTGATCAACCATTTTTGAAAATCAAATGTAGACATGTCGAAAAGGAATGTAGATGTATAAAGCCCAGAAAACTCAGAAACAAAAGTTTTAGGTCCTATAATAAAGGAAAAATCTTTTTCCAAATTTTCTCCCAAAAGGAGATCTTTTAGAAAAAAAAATAACCAAGGGAAAAAAATTTATTTGTGAAAGAAAAGGTCATTTTGCAAAAAATTGTTATAGCAAAAGAAAAGACAATTCTCAACCAGACCCTTTCAACAGTTCAAGTTGGTCTTGATAAAGAAGAATTGATCATTATTTTCAGAGGAAAATCAACAGTCCCCAGAAACTATCTCTACTCTTGAATATCACGATGATACTCATAGCGATGACAATAGTGAGAGCAGTTATGAAAGTATGCAAGAATGTTTTGGAATGCATGACATAAACCTTTCTTTGGCAGTACCAATTATTGAAATTAAGTTTTACCCATGAAAGTATGAAAGACCCATTATAGTTGCAGCATTACTTAAATACTTGCCACATAACTCATTAGTTAATCAATAATCCTCCAATTCTTCCCTTAACTAAATATTTCTTATAAAATAGTTGGATCGTCAACACAAGGATAAGATCTTGTCATTGGTTTTGACATTATAAAATAGTTATGGGAAAGACTCGTCAGACCTCTTTCAAATGGACTCAAGTTCAAATCCTATTTTATCGCTTACATTGAAGCAAGCACATATTTTACACTTACAATACCAACTATAATAGAAACCCTTATAAGAGATTGTTGTGCAGAATCTCATACAGAATTTTTTATCAAATGCACAAAGTCTCTTTGGAAAAACACGGACTTCTTTATAATATTATCCTTTAAAAGAAATGAGGATGACAATCCAACAAAAGCAAGTCACATGGGGATGAGTCCTGAACATTTGGAGCTCGCCATGAAAGATTTGGCTCAAATACAATCATGAGGACTCATAGAACCCATTACATTACAATGGACATGCCAAGCATTCTATATTAACAAAAGAAGTGAGAAAATTAGAGGAAAATTAAGACTCGACATTGATTATAAGGCGCTGAATCATTTTCTGGCAAATAATAAGTTTTCTCTTTCGAATAAGAAAACCATGTTTGTAAACTTTGCAAAGGCAGAAATCTTTTCTTAACTTGATCTGAAAATGGGTTTCTGGCAACTAGGGGTCAAACCAGAAGAAAGGCATAAGATTGCATTCTCTATACCCAATCAACATTTTCAGTGGACGGTTATGCCTTTTGGTCTTAAAAAGGCACCTTTCTTATTTCAAAAGGCGACGGTAAAAATCTTTCGGCCACTAATGAAAACAACATTACTTTATATTGATGATATCTATTGTTCTTTGAGAATAAGGATATTCATGAGTTACTGCTCCAGAGGTTCATAGAAATTGTCACAGAATATAGGATTATGTTGTTACCGAAAAAGATGATCATTGCAGTTTCTGAAATTGATTTTCTTTGGATGCATATAAAAATGGTTATTATTTGATCCAGCCACACATTGCTTAGAAATTCCTCAAATTTTGCGATAAAAATTTGACAAAATAGCAGGTCCAACAATTTCTTGGCGTAGTAATAAACTACATGACTGACTTCTAGAAATGGATGGCCACTGTTATACAACCTTTACAGGAAATGCTAAAGAAAAATCCTCCACAACGGTCATCCAAGCAAGCTTAGGCTATCAAAAGGATCAAACAAGGAGTCCATAACCTTCTAGCACTAAAAATTCCCACCGACAGAAGGAGAATACTACAAACAGATGCAAGTGATTTATATTGGGGAGCAGTACTTCTAGAAGAAAAAGATGATGAGAGAAGAATTTGTGGCTACAAGAGTGGCATGTTCAGAGAATCAGAGAAACATTACCATTCTATATTCAAAGAAATTCTTGCTGTAAAATAGAGTATTGAAAAATTTCAATTCTACCTCATTGGTCACAAGTTTCTGTTAGAAATGGACATGAAGGCATTTCCTCAAATGCTAAATTTCAAAAAGAAACAAATTCAAAATTCACAACTTTTAAGATAGCATAATAGTTTTCCAACTTTGACTTTAAGGCCAAACATATCAAAGGCAAACACAATTTTCTACTTGATTTACTCTCCAGAACAAAACTTTTGATCCAACCATAAATCCCTGCCATATGCGTGATGAATTCGCCCTCACAAAATCCTTCCGTCCAAAACTTCTCTCTTGAACTTTAAACTCTCATCAGAAATAAAACTATCAACTTAAGATCAAAAGAACTTCACAACTTTGGAATGATTGCCCATGATTCATTTCTCACTCAAACTATAAAGTTGTAAGATTTTTTGAATGGTTTTATCCTCTCTTACATTGGAGAGAAAAATTTCGAAATTTTTATCTAAAATGCAAAGATATTAGAACTTCGTCTTTTAATGTCCCATGTAATACTAGTGTTCCAAAAATAGGATTATTTTACCGAATTAGGATATTATGAACATCTCTCTAATGCTCGAGAATATGCGGTCCAGTTGTTCAATCATCACAAAGAATGGGAAAGATATCATCAAGAATTTAGAACATTCTAGAGAAAGATGGCAGAAATTAATCAAACAATCCCTCTAAAATTTGGCCTAAGATTGAAGATGATGCTCCATGGAAAACCCTTCCAATGAACTATGCATAAAGAATCCAACAAGAGATTTAGGTTCATATGGAAAGTTTAAACCAAATCTATAATTGGTATCCTATCATCCCCCCCCCCCCCGGGGCAATTTTGTTTTTATTTAGGTTCATATGGAAAGTTTAAACCAAATCTATAATTGGTATCCTATCATCCCCCCCCCCCCCGGGAATATTATCATTTTGACAATTGTTGAAATCAATTATATTTTGGGACGACCAACATAGAGCTTGGGAGAGACAGCTAAGTACTCAGAAAATACTCCTAAAGGATACCAACTTAGAGAAAAAAATTGAAAAATATTAAATGAAAATGTTCTTTGTACTAATCTTCACACAGGACGTGGAAACCCACATCTTACGAGAAAAAGAGGAAAAGCAAAGATATTACAAGATGGAACAAGCTCAAGCTAGCAAGCCAACCTAAACCTACAATGTCCTAATTTCAAGATTCTCAAGATCCATGGTCTTTTGACCATTTTGACCTCAACAATCTTGAAAAACTTGGGCAATAACTTGAAGAAGAAAAAGAGAATGAAAGAAAAGAAAATATGCCTTGGTGCAAAACCCTAGGACTACCATCAGATTCGGGTGATTCGGATGAACTTGGCATGGCAGTAAATATGGACACCCCTTGATTTGCAAAGATTACCTCAAGTTAAAAGTATTTTGTCATTTTGTAGGTGTTGTTTGTCCTCTTTCAAAATAATTGATAAATTATTGTTTGCTTTATTAAAGTAAATTCCACTTTATCAAAGTGGGCCTGTCCAGTAAAAAAACATGTGTTCATTAGTGTGATAATTGTACTCAAGTCCTGTATGTTTTAAAAGTTGTTTGTCCATTTGTTTAATTATTGTACTACTCCATGTGATTGTAGGAGATTCTTTTCCTATAAAAGGGACTCTCCTCCTTCATTAGAACGGCATCAAATAAATTAGAAATAGAAACTTAAGTTCCTTAAGGTCACAGGTTTCTAATTTCTCTTTGTTTCCCACTGGAATCCAGAATACCGATATTAGTTTTAACAGTCATGATAAGTCAACAATTTGAGTAGTAACAAAAGTATGATTTGCTATTGCATCTCTTGAGGATCCTTAGCGTCGAAAATTGTGTTGTAGACTAAACGATCCGCTAGGGTGATTTTCAATTCTAAAAGTCAAGCCCTGTATTTATATGCCTTAGATCAAGCTGTTTGTTGTGTGTTAGAATACCCAGATTGCACTTCTCTCTAGTTTGCAACTACAGATACTAATATTCGAGATTCAAAAAATATTTATGGAACTTAACATTATAGAAAATAATATCAATACAATATCAGGTGTATCAAATATTATTGAAGACTCCAAAAGAGCTAGTATTATCTAATCAAATAATAAAAAAAAATATTGACAATGTACTTTATTCTATCCTATTCGGAAGGAATTTGATTAATTTTAAAGATATTTGTTGCAATGGATATAATATTGAAACGATGTAAGAAAACAATGTTGAATATATTTGCATAATTTCTTTCTTATATGGCCAGAAAAGGATAAAAGAAAATATCTTGGTACTTCCCTTTGGTATGTATGGTATATTTATAAAAATTATTCATAAAAGCTTGTAATTCATTGATCCAAAAAAATTTATATTTTTTACATGATTGACTTGATCATCCAGAAGTAATAATGATGTGTCAAATAATAAAAAACGTATGGACATCCCTGAAGAACCAAAAAAATTCTTTTATCTAATGGCTATTCATATACTACTTGTTCGCAATGCGAATTAGTCATTAAACCTTCTAATATAAAGGTTAATGTTGAATCTCCAACATTTTTTAGAAAATGCATGGCTATATATATGTCCCAATATACATGTTATGCGGACCATTTCGTTATTTTATAATTTTAATTAATTCTTCCACTAGTTTTTCACATGTCTATTTATTTTTCATTAACAACTTAACTTTTGCTAGACTACTTGCTCATATCCTTAAAATTGCGCGTGCAATTTCGATTATTCAATCAAAACAATTCATCTTGAAATGTTGGTGACATTCATTAATTTATTTTATATTTTGCTATGGGAACATTTTCAACTACACATTTACAGAATAAAATATTCTACACGTAAACTCAAAATTTTTTCCTACTTTTTAATCACAAATTCTTGTAAAGGTACTATTCAAAAATCACTTTTTTTTCTTAATTAACGGGAATCAAACATGGCTTATATACAACAAATCAATGAAAAAGGTTATATAGAACATAGATTACGTGAGCTTGCTATCTACGTTTAGTTTCTGTTTGATAGAGACTAATATAAGATTTTTAACAGATTTTGATAAAAGTTAATAAAATGTGTGATTGAAAAATTATGGGTTCTATAAAATATGTGATTAAGATCATTTTTGTTTCTCATTTTAGAAGAAATTAGACCATTGATGTGCCCCGCTAGACCCTTTTCTTTTTACTGGCCTCTCACATTGTGGGTGAGTTACAGGCTTCCAATGATACCCAAAAAAAATAAAAAATAAAAAATAAAATAAAAAAATAAAAAAAATCATTATAATATGGAAAAAATGAGAACCAAATATAGACTAAAATTAATTGTTAACTTTAATTTAAATTTTAATCAAATTTTCTAATTGCATTAAACATGGACTTAATTTTCTTTACATGATTGTCATATAGAACAAGTGAGATCATACCGAGTTGGCCGAACACGACCCCGTGTCGTTAGGAGTTGGGCAACCCAACGTTCTTCAGAAATTTGTTCTTTCAGCACCTATTTGAATTTCATTCTTTAAAAATTCATGTTTTCTCAAACTTATTTTGAATCCTACATTTTCTCAATAAAATAATTTTACGCATATGTTTCAAATTTTTCATAACTTTTAACCACGCATTTTCTCCAAAAAATCACTATTACAAAATATATCTTCTCAAAATATTGAGCACAAACAAACCCTTAATTTATTAGAAAACTTTCTAAAAGCCCGTTTGATTCCCATTTTTATCAAAATGTATTTTTCTCTCACTTTTTTTTAACCACATGTTCTTTATTAAAATAATATTACACGTAAATAAAAAAAAATTCTTTATTTTTCATCTACACATTTTTCATCAATTTACTATTCTAAAATTCATTTTTTCATAAAAATTGGTATCAAACACCCTTTAAATAGATGAAACATAATACACACATATATATATATATAGAAAAGCCCCATGTTGATGATCTTCTACTTCCATGTTTGGTAAATATTCCTGAATACTTCAACTTTTAATTAAATATTTCGATGAATTCACGAGTACAATTCATTATGTATTATTATTTTATAAACACGGCCCCATCTACCATTGCCCTCTTCTTAATCTTGAGTTTGGCCACATTAACTTTCTAAGGAAAAAGGAAAAAAAAAATACCTTATTTATCACGAATTGACATGCTGATGGCAACGAGTCACTTCAAAATCTGTTAAATCATACATTTTCCTATTTAAATAAAATTATGATGCACGAGGCACATGAAAATGCACACACGTGAACCCCCATTAATATTCACTGGACCACCTAAAGGGTAATTCGATTCCAAGATACATGGAATCTGTAATAAATACAAAAAAACGAAATTAAAAAAATTAGAAAAAAATTATTAATTCAAGTGCAAAATTATTTTATTAAAAAAAAATGTAGTTGATTTTTTTTTTTTTTTTAAAATCTGTACTAAACTTGATGAAATATTGAAACTATTCAATTCTCCTTTTATAAAGAACCAACTAGTTTTCACATAAAAAACAATTTAACACGGTTTTCAGTCCGAATTAGCCATAATTAGATTAGACAATGAAAATTCTAACAAATTTCAGTTCTACAAATCTTCAAGTTGCATATGGATATAAATTAAGATCATAGTTTCACTACCGTTCACATCTTCGTAAATTTTAATCCAAAATGTAAAATTGAAGCACATTCTTGTTAATTTGACTCATTTGAAGCAATTTGATGGTGGATGCGACAAACAAAAATATGCATAGTATAAATGGTTAATTACATAAAAAATGGAGCAAAAGCTACAAAAATAAAATAAATTGCATGGACTATGATACGTAAAATGACAAATGACAACTAATTAAGACACATTTTTTATTCCAAGAGAACATGCTTTCTTATTGAGAACATGAATAAACAGAAACAAAGTGAGTCACATTCTCTCTTTAACATTAACGGTTGCAATTTTTTCTCTTTTTCGGAGTAGTTCGGATAAGTTTACAAAAGTAAATTTATATTTCTAAACATGTTATATAATTTACCTTTAAAGAAGTTACCATCATTAAAATTAAATTTCACTTTACATCAGATTTATCTCAAAATTTCAACTTTATTTTAAAACATATAAGTAATCTTTTAAGTCAGCCAAGTAATTGCATTTTTAGTTTTTTACTCTATATAAAAATATTTTCTTTTAAAAGAAGTCTTATAAATAGTTAAATATACTTGTTCCCGATTTTTTGAAATGAATATACATGGTTATAAATACGAGTGAGATATTTAATTATATATATTTTTACGGTATGCATGCAGACATAAGTCGCATTACGAGCATAACTTAAGGTTAAAAAAGTCGACAAAATATTTGAACGTGTTTCCCTTGCAAACCTTGTCACAATCTACTAGATACGACAATCTTCGCCGATGCCAATTGAAAGTACAAAAAATAAATCTGCAAATTTTAAGTTTAATTATGACATTCTCACAAAAAGATTGAATTGAGATGGATCGAGCAGGGACACTTTTTTGAATTGAGATTGATCGAGCAGGGACACTTTTCCTATGGACAGTTATATTGTGCTGCTACAAAACTGTTTTCCTTGATTCCTTTTTAGAGGATCATCACTTCTTTTAAAGGGTTATCACTGAAAAAGACTACACCTCCATAAATCTGAGTACACAATTTAAATGGATTTAACTACTCATTTGCAAGATGCTCAAGCCAACAATGCTTCTTGGAGTATCTAACCGCAAAAAAAAGAAAAAAAAATAAATGTAATTTTAAATACGGTATTAAAAAAATAAATGAAATTGTAGGAGAATTTACATGAGTTTAGAGAATATTCAAATTCAAAGTACGAAATTCTAAGGATATAGAAAATGATAGAGTTTCTTGTTTTCTTTTAATAGTAGTCGACACGTATAGAGTGCTTACACCTAGGTTAGGCATGACCTAAATGAATGGACGAGTTAAATCTTGACACAGTCAAGATATGATTTAACACGCATATCTTAGGAATATAATGCAGTGATTCTAAGCGAGATATTTTTAGAAGCAAGAGTTGGAAATTAAGCTAATTTTATCAAATCAAGTCGTTTTTTTTTTTTTTTTTTTTTTTTTGGCTCGGAGTACTTTATTCTTCCTATATATTCTATATTCTAAGCCACCTTGAAAATCATTTCTTTTTATACATAGGACGTTCAAGTGAACAAGAATAGAGAAAGTACTGTGAGGATCAAAGTTTAAGTATATATTAAAAATAATTATTCAACTACAAAAATTATACATTAGAAAAATGCCTATTTAAAGTTAAAAAAACAAAATGTGAAAGTAGAATCAAACATCTTTTTAGCGATTTAGTTAAATTCACTATCATCATCGATTAGCACCCATTCGCTTTCAACAATCTCCATATATTCACAGATAAATATATTTATCTATATATTATGTTAGTAGAAGAATATATAATTATCTGATTTAAAGTAGTGTATTGATTCACTACTGTTGACTGAATAAATACATTTAGTCAAAATATGTCAAAGATCACTATTCCGATCAACTAATAGTCAAATTCCATCCGTTTGTCCTTTTGCTGCGACTATTCAAATATTTAAGATTGTGTGTAGGAAAAATTAAAAGTTTTAGTAAAATCTGCACAAAAATAAATAAATAAATTTAAAACTGTGACGCAATTCTTCATATATTTAAATATAAATAAAATGATTTCAATGTTCAAAAAATCATCACCGAACAGAAAGAATAAAACAACGGCTGCCCGTGAGTGCATGTCTGCCAGGATGTAAACAATCATGTGGGAGGAGTACATGCATCTTCTTTTGTAAATGAAAACCTCAAATATAGGAATTTTGCACTCACAATTTAATTAAAATCAAAACAAGATGACATAGCATAAAATTACCTAACCTCAAATAAATTCAAAAATATAAATGCGAAGTATCTTGTGGCATAACGATGGATAACACAAACAAACTATCGCTAACAAGTTCTACTACTTCTAACAATCATTTTGTTAGTTGGTCTGTTTTTATCGAACCTTCACACAGATGAAGTACATAGGAGGACAACTTACAACTTGACTCGATTTGATTTAAGCTAAAAATCAACTTTTAGTAGTTTTGATTAAAAAAAAGTTAAATATATGATTGAAAAGTTATGGATATACCATCAAATGTGTGGTTAGAATTAATTGTTGATTTTGATTTGAATTGAATTTTTTTAGCTAAATCAAACAAGGACTTAACCTCCAACCAGAAAAAGGGGGGCCGGGGGGGGGGGGGGGGACACCATTATATACAAATTTTTATGTACAACAAGAATTTTCCCTTTTTAATGGGGGGGGGGGCGGGGGGGGGGGGGGGGGGATCGTCAGTCCATTGTTTGCAGCCATCTTCACACTTAGAATTGTCATCTATCAAATTACATACGTTGTTGCTTCATCGTAACCATCGTCGTAATCCTTTTTGGAGTAAGCCAACCTAGACAAAACTAGTATCAGGAATACAAGTCTCGTCAATATCATCATTATAATTAAAAAAATGTGTACAATATCTTCATTATAATTATAAAGGTGTACGTGGATTGAAGTGGAATTCACTTTTTAACAATAATTACTAATCTTTCCATTTTCACACTCCTAGTTATATAAAACATATATACATCTTACATTCAAAATCTCTATGGGCGGATTAAAAACTAATAAATTAATTTCTCCTATATTTTTACTTAATTTTACTTAATATGTTCCTTTATGTCTGTCTTTTATAAGGAATTGGAAGTGGTGAGAAATTCAGAAGTTATTCTTTTTTAACGAAGTACTACTATTCCCTCTAACCAGAACAAGTAACAAAAACAGGAAAGAAAATACTAATTTATGCATATATACACTAGATATTGATAAATAAATAACAATTATTGAACGCCTAGTGGCTACAAGAAAACAAAAGAAAAGACAAAAGTGTAACGTCAGAGGAGGCTCGGTGGCTTAGCCTATGGTTTGTTGATGGGGAGGTGAAGTAAAGAGAAGGATACCTTCTCATCCAAATCTCTCTTTCACTCTCTCCTCTCCATCTTTCTCTTTCTCTCTCTCTTAATTTGTGTGGCTTCTGTAGAATCCTCTAGGTGTTAGCAGCTACCAGCAGGTAATGTTTTCGTCTGTATATAGGGTAAAGGCTTGTTGCATGAAAAATTTATTCTTTTTTTTTTCTTTTTTGAAAAAATTTTAATCCCTTTTTCTGTTTGTTTATTGTTTCGTGTGCTTGGGAGAAAAGTGAAGATTATCAAGAAAGCCGAATTTGACCTTTCTGTAATAGTTTTCATAAGCTTCACTTTTTATAAGCCTTTTACAAATTAGGGTTTCTGTGTTTATGAAAAGCTGCAGATCTATGGCTCATCAATCAATCTTGTATACATATATATTCTTGTTTTGTAACAGAAAACCCTGAAATTTAAGAACACAAGAAATCAAGAAATAGAGAGAGAATGTTACAGGGTATGTTGGTTGATGACAGTATGTCAAATTTAACATCTGCATCAAATGAAGCTAGCATATCTTCAAGCAACAGAACTGAAATTGCCACTGCTGCCTACCCTCAACAGTCCTTTGCAATTTCATCTGATAATCCGACACAACCTCCTGCTAGGAAGAAAAGAAATCTTCCCGGCAATCCAGGTAAGTACAATATAAATATTGAAGATTCAGTTTAAATATAGACTCTTTCAAAAAGCATGACGCATCCATTTATGAAAATGGTCAACACATCTCTAATAAAAAGAATATGGCACTGCATGTGAGGACGGCTTGTTGAAGACTAATTAGAACAAAATAAATGTCTCCTCTTTAATTTTAGATGAGATGCTTCAAAAGTATTCGTATTGGGGTCGAAATCCAAATGTTTTCTATATGACATCCACTGATTTGTCTAGTTTGGTAGTTTCTTGATTTTTATTTAAATTAATTAAAGATTTTCTCTTGGCCTTCAGACCCGGAGGCAGAGGTGGTAGCTTTATCTCCAAGAAGTCTTCTGGCAACAAATAGATTTATATGTGAGATCTGCAACAAGGGATTTCAGAGAGATCAGAATCTTCAATTACACAGAAGAGGGCATAATTTACCATGGAAACTAAAGCAAAGAAACAACAAAGAGGTAGTAAAGAAGAAGGTTTATGTATGTCCAGAACCAAGCTGTGTGCACCATGATCCTTCAAGGGCACTGGGGGACCTCACTGGGATAAAGAAACACTTCAGCAGAAAACATGGTGAGAAGAAATGGAAGTGTGAAAAATGCTCGAAACGTTACGCTGTTCAGTCCGATTGGAAAGCTCATTCGAAAATTTGTGGTACCAGAGAGTATAGATGTGATTGTGGAACACTCTTTTCGAGGTAAGAACTTGGTTTTAATCAGATTTTAAAAACCGAGATTTATTTCTTTATTATTATCACTATTAATCCATCAGTTGGTCCATCACCATTACATTAATTCTTTATTCACGGTACACAGTTTGACTAAGTCCCGTTTGGCTTCCATTTTTTTTTCAAAATTTAATTTTTGAAATAGTATTTTTTGAAAAATGTGTGGTTAAAAAAAAATAAAAAATTTTCGATTTACGTGTAATATTATTTTATGAAAGATTGTGTGGTTGAAAATAAAAGATAAAAAATGAAAGATAATGGGGGCAAAATATTGAAAACACCGTACTTGTTTAAACACCGTTATATATTATTTCAAATATTTGTAAAAATCAAATATTATTGAATGATATTTCCAGTTGATATTCATTGTTCTTTCCTTTTCCCTTTTTCTTGGGATAGAGGGTGAAAAAGGATGGATCTAAAGTTATACTTTATAGCAACTTCTCTGCAAAAAGAAATTTGTAGCATTGACAATAACCTTACTCGTTTGTACTGTCTAGGACACTTCAATGGATATAATACAAAATGATGGGGAAAAAAAAAAGAAACAAAAAACATTAAAGGGTTTACAGGAGAGAGAGCACTATTTTGACTATTCATGCATTTTTTGATAGTTTGTTCTTTTTGCTTTCTTGTGTTTATTTGTTGGTATTTCTTCACAGGAGGGACAGTTTCATCACCCACAGAGCTTTTTGTGATGCTTTGGCAGAAGAAAGTGCAAGATCAATGACACAACTGAACCCACTTTTGTCTTCCCAACAAGGCACTTCATCTACACCCCTCCCACCCCACCTACATGGCCTTCAACAATTTTCACTCAAACAAGAACAACAAATTTTCAGTTCAAGAACAGAAATACCTCCATGGATGACAGTGGAATCTGGTCTAGGTGCACCAGGTCCATCACCTAGTGAATTATTTACTTCCTCATCATCAAGGTTAGAACAGTCAATTCTCCATCAAGAAAACACAAACCCTAAAAATCCCTCATTTTCTTCTGGTTTCAATCCTTCTCATCACATGTCTGCAACTGCATTGCTGCAAAAGGCAGCACAAATTGGGGTTACAATGAGCAGCAGCAACAGCAAGACATATACTGCTCAATCAGATGGAATTTTTAGGGCCCACCTGGCTCACATGGGTGCACCAGGATACAGTGCTACATCATTGGCCTCATCTACAGCTGGTGCTGGACTGGGTTTGTCCTCTTCTCGTGAAGAGATAGGAACAGGTTTTGTCAATGTCACCTCAGGTTGCATGGAACAACTTGTAGGTGCAACTGTGGGAGCCAATTCTTCTATGCTTCATAATATGAGTATATTGACTTCTTTGCCTCCAAATAGTGGGTTCGAAGGATCATCAGCCTTTGAGGAAACTTTCAACAGAATGTTGAACTCAAAACGAGGGACTTCACATTTGAATATTGCAAGCAAAGAAGCCACCGCTGCTGGCGGAAGTGGAGGTGGAGGTGCGGGTAATGATGGATTGACGAGAGATTTCTTAGGTCTTAGAGCATTCCCTCATAGAGATTTTCTCAACATGGCTGGTTTTGATCCGATGGGTTCTTCCTCATACGATCAACAGACTCATCAAAATCAACCACCCTGGCAAAGTTAGCAATCCAAATGAGAAAAATTAGTTTGTCACTCTTTTCAACCTGTACAAGGAGCAACGGTTACGATAGAAAGTCCCTCTAGGCGGACAAGGAGGCTTCAATCTATCTACTGGGGGGAGCTAAGCACCATCCTAATTGCTGTATTAGTACTAAGAATTGAATTCTGCCTCCATTTAAAACTATTTAGCGTTCGATTTCATGATTATAATGTACTCTTCGTCCTGACTCTCCTAGTATGTAATAATTAGAAGAGAACATTAATTGCACGATTATTGATAAGTGTATTTTATGTGCTTACTTGCTGAGATTCCCGTTTAATAGCCCGATTTGAAATTTTGTAGTCCGGTCTTAGATCCAATCCTGAATTTGTCCCTGCTTATTTGAACTTCTATTCTTATTTATTTATATGTAAATTGAGCAAATATTTACTTAATTTTATGTAAATTACGTTAATTGTAGAAAAACTTCCAACTTGGATAAATTATGTGAAAAGAGGCTATTTGGAGCTTAATTGGAGATAATTTGAAGCAATTGAATATTATGCGGATTGAAGAGATCACATTTGAAAGTTAATGAAGCATTTGATAAAATTTCATAAGTTTCAATAGTTAAATTCAAAATTTTAAAAATTTGGGACTAAACTACGAACTCCGACACTTGCATCGGGTCAATTATTAATGATTTTAGAATGAAGATGACTTAATTACAATATTAGAAGATGAAGGACAAAATTACATGAAAAATGAGTTCAATTAGAAAGGGGATTTGTTTCCTTTTTCTTCTCAAACTCTTTGATGGAATTCAATTTGAATAAGGATTTCACCTAAATCTTGTTCTATAAATACATACTTTAGTTCACCAATTAAAATGAGGCTTGTGAATTTCATTATATACATATATTTAAGTCAAGGCTTGTGGAGGATACATTGTACATATATTGTACAAGCTCAAAGGAGAGAAAAATCAAGAAGTTAAGGTTTTAAAATTTTACAAGAATAAGGCAGAATCTTGTTGTAAGATCTTCATCTTTTTTTTCCCTTCAAAATTCGGAAATGTACTTTAATTCTTTCTTGTATTTAGTTAGTATGAATGACTGTAACTTAGTTTTGAACCTTAGTTATAATAAAAAAAATATAAAATCTTTAATTGATATTGTGAATATTATTTTTACTTTCAATCTTAATGCTTGGATTAATTAGCCACTAATCCATTAATTTTGTAAGCAATAGTTATGTGGAGAAGCAGATTATTTTTTTAAACAATGTAGTAAAAATTGAGAACTAATATAAAAGTGTAGATGTAAATTTTTCAGTTAATGCGATTGTTACATGAATTCTTAGAAATTTAACGTATTTAACTAATGTGTGTCTGAATTTACATGAAGATATGGAATTGATTTAGTTAAATATAATTAATTTGAACTCGAGAAACATAAATTAAATATGTTAGAAGAATCCAACAGAATAAAACATAATCAATTGTTACAAAATTTAGCAATTGAATAAAGGGGATAAATATGGTGAACTCGTGAATCCTAATACTTAAACCGTCAAGTCATATTTTATTATTTTAATCACAAAAATAAGATAAATTGCTTATATTTGTTTTAAAACAAATTGAAGTTACGAATAATATAATCAACGGTTAGATAGTAGTCCTTGTAGGAATGATATTCGAACTAATTGGTCTACTATATTCCTTGTTACGTTTCATACATTTATGAGATATAAAATCGACAACAATCATATTGAAAAAAATTGTATTTTTATTGAATTGGAAATCATTTTCCGTTCATAAGATCTGTTCGTTCAAAATTATTAGTAACTTTTTGAAGAAATGTAAATAATAGATGCGTAATAGTTAAGAATGTGTAATTTAAATTAATGCGTGACTTTGACAAGTAGAAAAATGAATTCATTAATAACTGAGAAAACCCGAAGAAAGGCACAATATATTCCCACACAGGTTAATTTCATAAATGGGCTCCGTAGCGCTTTCCCATTTGTAATTTGATCCATCTCCAAACTTTAAAAACGTGTCAGTCGTCCTACCCAATTAATTACAAAATGGTTTGATGTCCTGAATATAAAAATCAAATTGAGCAGCCAAACCACGCTGATAATATTTTGTATTGCCATTTTGCACGTGGATGGACTAATCGGACACGTCATCAAACCAATTTGTCACGTGGCTTAATTGATAAGTTTTATAAAATGGTTCAAATGGACAAAAATTTCAAGTATGGATGGATTAATTGGATACGTTATCAAAACAATTTGTCATGTGCCTTAACTGGTACGTTTTATAAAATAGTAATTAACACGAAACCTTTCAATATTATAGTACAATACTTAACAATCTTTTTTTTTTTTTTCACATTTTCACTTCTATTTCCACCTTTTATTGTAAAAATCATCATTTTTATCAATTTTCTCAATTAAAATTTGTGAAATAACGAGATTACCTTCCTATTTAAATAAAACAAAAAGAAAGAAAAGAAAAACAAAGAACAAATTGTAACTATACTTCCAATTTTTTATTTTTTTATTTTTAAAAAAATACAAATAAATCCCAAATAAATAATTAGGAAATCAAAATTCAAGAAAATATTCTTCCACCATCACCATTCACCAACCCTAGAATGGCAATCGGACTCATCGGCTCGGGTCGTCTATGGCTCGGCTCGAAAAAGCTCGAGCCCTCCCGGCTCGAAGCTCGGGAGAACCGAGCGAGCCCCATTTTTAGGTGTTGAGCAAAACTCGAGCTGACCCGTGTGGCTCAGCATATATTTAAAAAAAATTAAAAGCTCGAGTCGAACCTAATTTTTTTTGCTGAGTTTTTGCTCGGGCTCGGCTCGGGTAAAATACGAGCCTAATTTTTTTGCCAAGTTTTTGCTCGACCTGGCTTGGGCCCGAAAAAAGCTCGAATATTTTGCCCGAGCCTAGAATTTGGACTCACGAGCCGATTCAACTCCATTCGTTGACATCCCCACCCATCCTCGTCGCCACCCAACAAACGCCGACAACCACCACCCAAGCAGCCAGACCTTCATACCTCCGGGTGGCCCCACTTCCTCTACACATAGCACTCAACAACTAGCCACCAAAATCGGCAAGTCAAAAATACAAGAAGTGCCTGCACAACCTTTTTCGGCGATACCCACAAAACTCCATGGAGAGAATTCATCAAACAAAAACAAAGGGCAAATACTAGATGAATTTTATGGGTTTGCACGTACAAGTCACGCACGGAAAGGGGTGATTCTCGCCCATTCAATTGATGGCTCCCACATAGTCCAATCCACAAATTCTTTCGGGGAAAATCAAATAATCATTCAGATGACAATAGGTAACCATTTAATTGATCCAATTGTTAATCAATTGCCTCCAAATTTAGTCCCAACAATCACAATAGGAAAGGTGCAACACATCCATTAGAGGTTGTTATAGGTTGCCTTGATGAGGGAAACTTTTTGGTGGTAGGCCACATCGTGAATGTCGCCAAATTTCATGGTGCCCCCGACTTTAATGTTTGCGAATTGAAGGTTTTGGCAGCCAATTGCTGTTAAATTTGGTGTGATTTGGACAAGTAGGTTGGTGTGTTGTGACAGCAGGATGGAGGGCAGTATGGTGGTGGTGGTGGTGTCCAGTGGCTAAGGTGGTGGTTGAGTAGTGTTTCGGACATGCCAGATGTCATGGTTCCCCTATTGGAAAATAATCAATTGCAGCAACGTGCAGAACAGTAAAATGTAGAAATAAAACTTATCATCCGATTGAGTCTCGTGACAGCACAATATCCTAAAGTGAAATTGTCTGTCGATAACTGCTGCGACCTCCATGAATAATCATTTCTTGGATACAATGATCATAAACCATTTGTGCAGTAATCACGAATGGTTTTCAGAACCCTCAAGTGTACTTCAAAATATATGAAAAAAAATCAAAATATGAGAAATAAGATTTCGTTTAAGATGGTTTTCTGCTTCCTTTTATGTGTGTTTTTTCCAAAACGAGACGTGAGTTTATATAGGCAAACTGGGTGTAACTGTCTCCTCTATGATTAGAGAATTATGCAGAATTTTAATGACTTTGTGAGTAGTGAGTTGTTAAAAAACGATCACAAAATACTGACTAGTTTGACCTATCAAATAATTTCGAAAATAAATAAAAAAATATTTATTTTAGTCAATGAAGCCCAAGAGCCCAATCAAAGAAATTTTAAAAGTGCGTGGGGAGTGACTCGAACCCCAGATGTCCTACACAAATGCCACATTTTCCACCACTTGGGCATTTCATCTAAACTGATTAATTCTTTCACATTTTATATTTATTGTATAAATTTATAACAATCCCTCAGATAAAAGAAATAAGGTAAATGAAAATATTACTCTGGAGTACGGTAGAAATCATGCAGGCTTAGATGTCTATCAACTTGAATCTTAGCTTTATATATTCTATCGAGCTTGCTAACTGTAGAATGAACTATGTCTTGAACTCTACAATTATAGTTGCAAATTGAACAATAGAACACACACATGACTTTTACAGCAATCATTGAGTTCTCACAGTTGTGTTCATTTTTGGCCATGAACTTTTCCAATTTCTTTAAGTGCTCTAGAGAATTATTCTCAATTCTCATAGGAAGCGGCCCCACTTTCACACTCAAATAGGTGCTTCTATCAAAGGTGCACTATATCTAAACATCTCACTGAATATCAGCTATAGTAAGCATTAAGAGCATTAGCTCATCTTCTAATCAACACATTTGGTACTACGCTTTATAGGGAGGGCTTTGGAATAAATTCAATGTAGTATTCCCACACACCACTCCAATAACTGTGTTGTCCCATTGAACCTTGACCATGGGATCTCCAATCGTAAGGTTGGATTTCCGTTATAGGTGATCTAGTATGTAATAGGCTTTAGCCCCATCCCTCTCGATGTTTGTCGAACTAGCTCTCTAGCCAATCATTTGGTTAATGGATCAGCAATATTATCATTTGACTTTACATAGTCAATAGTTATAACCCCATCCTTAAGCAGCTGACGCAGAGTATTGTGTTTCCGACGAATATGTCTAGACTTTTCATTGTAGGATGAATTTTGAGCTCTTGAAATAGCTGCTTGAGTATCACAATAAACAGAAATAGTTGAAAATGGTTTAGACCACAAAGGAACATCCATAAGAAAATTCCTTAACCATTCAACCTCCTTACTTGCCTTATCTAAAGTTATGAACTCAGATTCCATAGTAGATCTAGCAATGGAGGTTTGTCTTGTAGATTTTCATGATATAGCACAGCTTGCTAATGTAAATACATATCTACTTGTAGATTTACTTTCATTGGTATCGAAAATCCAATTAGCATCACAATATCCCTCAAGTACAGCAAGAAATTTGGTATAATGTATTTCACAGTCTAGAGTGTATCTCAAATACCTCAAGACTCAAATGAAAGCATCCTAATGTTCACTGTTAGAATTACTCATATACCTGCTAAATCTATCGATAACATATGCTATATCAGATCTTGTACAGATCATGAGATACATGAGACTACCGATTACTCTAGCATATTCTAAAGCGAAAACACTAGGACCTGAATGTTTTCTCAAATGACGGCTTGCATCATAAGATATTTTAGTAGGAATATAGTTGTATTGGTTAAACTTCTTGAGCACATTTTCTACATAATGTGATTGAGTCAAAATAATTCCTTCAAAATCTTTTACTATTTTGATTCCTATAACATCAGCAACACCCAAATATTTTATTTCGAAGTGCTTGTTCAAAAACTGTTTAGTTTTATCAACCACATCTAAACTAGTTCCCATAATCAGCATATCATCAACATATAAGCAAATTATCATACTACAATTATTTTCAAATTTTCTATATATGCATTTATATGCTTCATTTATCACATAACCACTTGATGTCAAAACTGTATCAAATTTTTCGTACCATTGTTTAGGAGCTTGTTTAAGGCCATATAGGGATTTTTTAATTCTATATATTTTATCCTCAAGGCCTACTACAACAAATTCATCAGGTTGGTCCATATAAATCTCCTCTTCTAAGTCTCCATTTAAAAATGCAGTTTTGACATCCATTTGATATATAATAAGATCTTATAGTGAAACAAATGCAAGTAACATCCTAATAGAGATAATCCTAGTAACGGGTAAATAAGTATCAAAGAAGTCAACTCATTCTTTTTGTTTATAGCCTTTGACTACAAGTCTTGCTTTGAACTTATTAATCGAACCATTAGATTTAAGTTTTTTCTTAAACAAACATCTATACCGAATTGTCTTACATCCGTGAGGTAAGTCCACTAACTTTCAAGTATTATTAAACATAATTGAATCATATTCACTATTTACAACTTCCTTCCAAAATATACAATCTGGTGAAGACATAATTTCACCAAAAGTACTAGGATCATCCTCTACTAAATAGGTTAGAAAGTTAGGACCAAAAGAAGTAGTGGTCCTAGGTCTTTTGCTTCTCCTAATTTCAGTTTCTTATAATTCGGAAGGCTCATCTCTAACACTAGGAGGAATACTAAAAAAACTACATGGTCCTTCAGACTTTTCTTTAAACAGAAATCTATTTTCCAAAAATTCAGCATCTTTAGTTTCAAAAATTGTGTTCTTTTCGATCAAATTATTTTTAGAGTCAATGACTAAAAATCTGTGGCATTACTGTGAAGAGCATAGCCTATAAAAACACAATCAACAGTTTTTGAACCGAGTTTAGTTCTCTTAGATGCTAGAATAAAAGCTTTAGCTAAACACCCCCATACTTAAGATATTTATATGAAGGTGTTCTACTCTTCCACATTTTGTATGGGAACTTATTATTTTTCTTACTAAGAATTCTGTTAAGAATATAACATGCAGTAAGAAAGGCTTCTCCCGCACATGTTAAAAGATAATCCGGAAGAGTTTAGCATTGATATGACCATATCTTTAAGAATTCTATTTTTTCTTTCAGCTACACCATTAGATTGGGGAGAATAAGGTAGAGTCGTCTCATGAATAATGTCATTCTTAACACAAAATTTATCAAAATCTCCATTATATTATCCTTCCCTATTAGATCTCAAAACTTTAATAGTTTTATCTAACTATTTTTCTACTTCAATTTTATATGAAATAAATTTTGAATAACTTTCATTGATGATTATTTTCAATATTGTTATATTTATCTACTTAAGTGATTATTTTCAATATTGTTATATTTATCTACTTAAGAGCAATGATGAAAGTTAAAAAATATTTATTTCCACCATGAGTAACATATCCTTTTAAATCACATAAATTAGAATGTATCAAACTTAAAATTGAAGTAGTTCTATCAATATGAGAAATAGTTTTCTAGCGTATTCAGATTCAACACACGTTTCACATTTTAAATTTGGAAAATGATTAGTTTTGGGAATGTTTCCCAGACTCATTAATTTTTTAATGGAAGTTTTATTAACGTGTCCAATTTTAGCATGCCACAAATCATAAGAATCCAACAAGTAAACAGAAGAATTAGATGCTTTATTATTAATCACAGAAGTATTAAGTTTAAATAGACTCTCATCTGTATACCCTTTCCCAACAAAGAAACCACCCTTAGACAGTGCAACTTGATCACTCTCAAATACAATCTTAAATCCCTTTTTGACTAAAATAGATCCAGACACTAGATTTTTCCTAATATCAGGTACATAAAGGATATTTTTCAAATTAGGGATATTTCTAGAAGTAAATCTATGTGTCACAGTTCATTTCCACTCGATTTTGGAGGAGGAAGCATTCCCCATGAATGGACATTCTCCATCACTAGCAGGAGTGAATGAAGAAAATACACCTTTTATGTAGCAAATGTGCTTGGTAGCTCTAGAATTTACCCACCGATCTGTCATGTTGCTTACTAGATTCACTTGTATTACCATAGTAGAAAATTCACATCCTCTACCACATGTGCCTGATTTTTGACAGCTTTTCCTTTCCTATTTCTGTAATCTTTCGCAAAGTGATCTGGTTTACCACAAACAAAACAGTTACCAACAATTTTATTTTTAAATTGGGACTTAGACCAATTATTCTTTCCTACAAATTGCTTTCCTTGGTTTATGCCTTTAAAATTCTAACCCTTGGTAAAATTTTCAGCTGGTTTCTTACTGCCAGAACTTCCTTCTATAAGATTAGCCTTGGTATCAAAACTTGGCCTTTCCCTACGTTCTGCCATTCTTTTATTCTCTTCAATTCTAATCCTGATAATTAGATCCTCTAAGAATATTTCTTTTCTCTTATGCTTCAAACCGTTTTTATACTTTCCAAGAAGGTGGCAATTTTTCAATTATAGCAAACACTTGAAAACCTTCACAAATTTTATATCTTTCAACAATAATTTCGTGAATTATAATCTGTAATTCTTCAACTTGATTGACCACAATTCTAATGTCATCCATTTTAAAGTCTAGAAATTTACCCACAACAAATTTCTGGGTTCCGACATCTTCTGTGGCATATTTCTTTTCTAAGGAATTTCATAATTTTTTTGCAGATTTACACGACCAATAAACATCATATAAATCTAATATCAAACAATTCAGAAATTAATTCCTGCACATATAATCTTTATGTTCCCAATTTGCTAAATTCTCTATTTCCTTATCAGTTTGGTTATCAGCAATTGCAAAAACAAGTTTATCAGATTCAATAGCATCAATGACTTTAAGAGTTGTCAAATAGAATTGCAGTTTCATTTGTCATCTCTTAAAATTTTTCCATCAAACAATTTAGGTTTTTCAGAATACTTAGAAACAGATATATCTACGACAGATATGGCAACTAACTATAAATAAATTTCACTTTAAATTGTTGGAAAATAATCAGTTGCAGTAACGTACAGACTAGTAAAATGCAAAAATAAAACTTATCGTCCGATCGAGTCTCTTGACAACACGATGTCGTAAAGTGAAATTACTTTTCGATAACTGCTGCGTCCTCCATAGACAATCACTCCTATGATACAATGATCATAAATCACTTGTGCAGCAATCATGAATGGTTTTCAGAACTTTCAAGTGTACTCTAGAATATATGAAAAACCCAATAATAATAATAATAATTTCAAAATATGAGAAATAAGATTTCTTTTCAGATGATTTTTTGTTTCCTTTGATGTGTGTTTTCTCCAAAACGAGACATGAGTTTATATAAGCAAACTAAGTTAACTATCTCCTCCATGATCAGAGAATTATACAGAATTTTAATGACTTTGTGAGTAGTGGGTTGTTAAAAAACAATCACAAAATACTAGCTAGTTTGACCCATTAAATAATTTCAAAAATAAATAAATAAATTATTTTAGTCAAGGAAGTCCATGAGCCCAAGGCCCTGATCAAAAACTTTTTAATAATTGGTGGGGAGTGACCTACACCCCTGACGTCCCACACAAATGCCACATTTCTTACTACTTGGACACTTCATCTAAAGTGATTATTTCTTTTACATTTTATATTTATGGTATAGATATATAACAGCCCCCAGGTTTAATGTTTGCGAGTTAGAGGTTTTGGCCACCAATTAGTGTCAGAATTGGTGGGATTTGGACGAGCGGCTTTTTAAATTGTGCTGGTAGGATGAAGGGCTATATAGTGGTTGTGGTGTTGTCCAGTGGCTATGGTGGTGGTTGAGTGGTGTTTTTGGCGAGTGAAAGTGGCAATTTCATGGCAAGAAAGAAGTTGGTTTTTTTAATTTTGATTTTTTAATTAGTTATTTGGGTTTAATTTTTACTTTAAAAAAAAAGAATTAGGAGTATAGTTGCAATTAATTTATTTATTTTTCTTTTTGTTTTATTTAAATAGTAGGATATTTTCGTCATTTCACAACTTTTAATTAAGAAAATAAATGAAAATAATGATTTCCGTAGTGAAATATGAATATAAGGGTGACAATGCCCAAAAATGAAAGGTATTATATAATAATATTGAAAGTTAGAAACCTTTTGTGCTAATTACCCTTTTATAAAATTTGGTGATGAGCCAATGGCTAAGACGACAATGAGTATGAAGAATTGTGACCATGGAGGGAAATTAATCTCTCTCCAAATATATATCTCAATATATATAAAGAGTTAGTTACTCAAAGATTTGTCAAAATGAACTCAACTCAATAAATTGACTCAACAAGATTAATATAATATGACAATTTCGCACTATATTATATGATGATAGCTAGCTTTTGAACTAATCCCTAATTAAGTGATCACAACGAAATTTGCCACATCGATCGTTGTATGAACCCACATTATCGATGCATTTGGAGGTCCATCCCAAAGATCAAGCAAAACCATCCTAACTGAGTTCAACACTATGATTGAACTCGCCCGAATTTACAACTTGACCAACTTGATCAAGCTGAGAGAAACCAACTTCAACTCAAGCATCCGCACTCGAGATCGATCACTTTGGTCAAGCTCGAAAAACTTATGCAAGCTAAGAATTCTTGCCCTAGCTCGACCATATTGGTTGAGCTTGGACACCCTTGTCCAAGCTCGATCATCATTGCACAAGTTCTATCATGTGGTTTTGTTCAGCCCTTTTTTTTGTTCAGCCCTCTTTTTGTGTTCAACCACCCATCACCATTGAAAGACGAAAACCAGTTCAATCTAACCTTAGAAATGATTTCATGTAGACCATTCATCTCAGGAAGAGCCCTATCACATTTTACGATGTCCCTTCAAGGATGTTAAATCTCATGACATATCTCTATCCATCTTCGCAGATCTTTTGTCATATGCCCATGGCAAACGTCTATAATCTCACGAACGTCGTTTGCGTACTTTTTATGCTTTGTTCATCTTCAGAATTCATTCAAAATAACATACTGCGCACCCAATAGGTTAAGTACCAGATCAAGCAACTCAACTTAGACAGCTCAAAATGGAGTTCCCTTGGCTGCTCAGCCTAAAGCATCTCTGATTGCTCAATTTATAGCACCCCAATTACCCAGCTAAACGTGCTTTAGTTGGAGCCCTAAGTTCGCCACAATCTCTTATACTCCAATTGAAACAAAATCGGAATAGATACTCGATAAAATGATGGACAGAAAATTGAAGAAGCATTAGAAAAGGGAAAGGACAATCGAAGGCAGCTAGTAATGAAGGTGAGCCATTTCTCTTGGAAATCATGGCAGACCAAATGCCAAAAAGGTTTAAATAACTTCTGTTAGAAGCATATCATGGATCCACTTGATCATCTAAAAACCTTTGATGACTTGATAAAATTGTACACTGCCCAGATGTCATCATGTATAGGTCTATCTTTTCGACCTTGAGAAAATAAGAAAAAAAAAGGGGTGGCAACTCGATACCAAGGTCCATCAATGAACCATTGAGTAATGGAAATAATATGTCAATGCAGAATAAGCATCTAAGAATATGAGATAACAAAAAGATCTTGAATTCTACAAAGGAATTCTTACAATGAGCCTAAAGCAAGGATGAAAAGACTAAACTGGACTAGAGATAGAGGTAGCAATAAGCCGAGTCGAGCAAACTCGGCCTATTACCTACAAGCTCAACTCATCTCTCGTCAAAGATGAGCCAAGCCCGAGCTCGGCTTGTCTCTTTAACTCGTGGCTCATGGGACAAGTCGAGCTTAGCCTACGAGCTCGATGTTTTTTTCCTTTAAACCCTCCTCATTTTCTCTAGGATTTGGGATTGGCTACTTATTTTTAAGTAGGCAAAGTTAAAATTGTACACGAACAATTTGTTGTGGGAATAATTTTTAAAATCAAGCATCCGAAAATAAAGAATCCATTTCCTCACGTTCAAGGTATTGTCGATGAAGCATGTTGCCAAAAACACACGCACTTCATTGACGATACTTGGAACTTGTGGAAATTGATTCTTTGTTTTCGGAGGCTTGATTTTAAAAAAATGCAGCAATCTTTGGTTTTAAATTAAATTTAGAGAATTGGTATGAGGTTTGAATAATAGAATTGTTTGAATATGAAATGTATAAAATTACAAAGTAAAGTGTATAAATAATAAATTGAATTGAGATTTGAAATTAAATATGATTTTTTTATTTTTTATTTCGAAACCCTCTCATTTTTATCCCGGTTTGGGATTACTTAATTTTTGAGTTTGCAGAGTTAAAATTGTACACAAAAAACTTGTTACGTATATAATTTTTAAAAATCAAGAATTCGAAAGCAAAGAATCCGTTTTTTCAAGTTTCAGGTATCGTCAATGAAGTGTGCTACCCAACACACTTCATTTTCTCAAGTTCTAGGAACCGTCAATGAAGCTCCATTGATGATTCCTAAAACATCAGGAAATAGATTTTTTATTTTTGGAGGTTGGATATTAAAAAATGCAGCAATCTTTATTTTCGTTACATTGAAGGTAGAAAATTGATATAATGTTTGAATAATTGAATCAAATGAATATGAAGTGTATAAAGTTTTAAAAACAAAATTTATAAATAATAAATTGAATTGAGATTTGAAATTAGAAATGATTTTTTTTTTCAAATTTTATTTGAAAACCCTCATCCGTTTATTCGAGTTTAAGATGAGCTACTTAATTTTTGGGTAGGCAAAGTTAAAATTGTAAACAAACAACTTGTTAAGTGTATGTCTTTTAAAAAAAAATCAAAATATTATTAAGAAAATAACAAAGTTTGATTATATGACAAATTAAGTATCATTTACCGAACTACAGGCAATTTCGATATACATATTTTGGATTCGAAAATGAGAGTCTATTCATTCCTATACACAATTAATGCTTTCAAATCATTTTCTTTAAGTCAACTTCTAGCCTTGAATAGAGTTCGTTTACTTGAACTAAAAACGGACTTTGAAGTTATAGTGTTTACCAGGAGTATTAGTAGATATTTTGCAATTGCAGAAACAATTTGATATCTTTGTTCATTCTTTCACCATAAAATCAAGTAAATCAAATTTTATTGCATCAACATGCTCTACGCTCCTAAGTATTTTATTATTAAAATAGTTAAGTATTGCATTTTTTATATCATAAGTGTACGATATCAAAACAAGTAATATAGTGGACATTAGAGTCCGAATGATTGTTTCGATGAGAACTATACTTTAATACTTAATTTAATATCTCTAACTTCTAGTTGACAAAAAACAAAGAATTGTGATTGTTGTGATTGTTTTTCTAATTATATCTACTAATTAAAAATAACAATATATACACACAGATCGATTTAAAATTCAAATATAGAGCGAGATATTAAGTTGTAATAATTTCATCTATTGATTACCTTTAAATCTTAAGATTTACAAATATAATGTAGTGTTCAATCAAATTCTTCAATTGCATTCAATTTACCCATCTCGAATTTTTATTGAGTATATTTAACTAATTCAATCTCATATTTCTATGTGAATCAATCTTAGTTAAACATAATATTTGTTCTAAGAATTCATATAATAATCGTAATAATGAGCATAAGTATCTCTACATATTATGCTAAATTACCAATTTTTACTATGTGGTCTAGATCTGAAACTCATCTCTTGATTCGTAAAAGATTCACAAAATCACTGAATTATTGATCGAGTAATTCAAAGCATTAAAGGCATGAATAAAATCAACACATATATTAAGTAAGAATTGGAATCTTGAATAAAAAAAATAAGGGGTCTCAAATAAATTATATTGTTCGTCCTAATAAAGAGTTTAGCAACTCATAATGTATAAAGAAAAGCAAATACAATAATGGAGTATATCACTTGGTTTTGAATTGAGATATAGAGAAGTGGATGAATATTGCATCAACTTCCTCTTCTTAATCGAAATCTTGATTCTAAACCTTTGATTTATTGTTTTTCTCCTTTAATTTTGCTTTGTAATTCTCCAAGTTCCTTAACGTTTTTCCCAAATTTGGAGTTTTTAACGTTTCTCCCAAATTTGGAGTTTTTACGAGCTTTAACAGGCCAAATATCTACGCCCTAGACGACAGTAGGCGGCACCGCAATCCCACACCTCCTTTAGTATATTTATCATAACTTTCTTTTCCAATATCTAATTGATGTGATTCAAAATAGGTTGTAAAGATAACTCAAAGACTACAATTTTAGTAAAAATAGATTTTTTTTTCCAATTCGAACATTTAATAGGCCAAAAATGGGTTTTAATATCTGGCTAAAAACCTAAAATATCCTTGTGGAGTTGAAAATTAATTTGTGAAAATATTTTGATCATATTTCACACATTTTTTTACTTCCAATTGTATCTAATTGACCCTTAGTATTATCGAATCTTCATCGTGAGATTCGACACAACTTTGAGTACTTACACTTTAGTCTCCAAACTTTGAATCTTGCTCTTTTTCGTCAATTTTCGCTTCTTTCCTTCAATTCCAACTCTATTCATCGAGTTTCATCTAATAAACGAAATATACAATAAATTAGGCTATAATTGTTCAAATAAACTATTAAATATCTATATTTTTTTTTGTCTAAATAAGTTATTAAGTAATTCAGCAGGAATTCCAGTTGGACTTATGTCCGATGTCTATTTTATACAGAGACAAACTAGAAGAAGATGCTCATGAATCAAATCTTTCATCCCTAATACATTCAAATAAATTAACTAGTTCTGCATCATCTTCTTCAAGATTAGTAGAATGGGTGGGTATTGAATGTGCTTGACTAATATTTGTACCCAATCGCTATGTATACACTTTATACATTGAAATTAACGTGTTTTCTAAATTCGAATAAGTCATAGGTGTGTCAAAATTTAAAGATGTGATTTGTGTAATAACATAATTAGTACATTTTAAATATTACCTAGGGTCCATTGTGTGTGCCAAAGGAAATAACGTAAGCGAGTCTTTCCAGAATTTCCTAAACTTTAGTTCATAAATACAATGTATTAGTGCAATTCTATTTTCTTAGAAGTTCTTGCAATGATGAAAGACCTTCAAGGACTCTTGAACTAGTGGGTAGTATATCCTAAATAAGATATTTATGTAATCAAAAAACTTTTCAATTTTTTTATAAAAAAAAATGAAAGCTAATTCCTAATCAGTATCAATCAAAACAGACTCATTGTCATTTCTTATATATCTAGAGTTATAAAATTATGTAATTAGATATTCTTATCTTTCATATGATTTTAAAAATATGTAATTGGAGTTCCATCTATTCCCTACGTCAGTTACAATTTTTTTGGAATCTTGGTCAAGTTGTGTACAATATTCCTCAAATGCTTATTTCCTAATTGGTGATATGATGATATATTAATTCATTCCTAATTCTATTTATTTGATCTTTAATATGTCTCATACCTTCTTGCACAATTAAATTAAGATGCCACATACACAACCAAATTTTGTTATTGATGTTTTTTCATAAATTCAAATTAAATGATATAACATTGCTGTATTTATGTAAATCATGGATCAATTGACTCTTAGCTTTAATGAAATAATCTAGGGTATCATTACTAAGAGTGTTTCTACTTACTTCAATAAACCTTGGTTGAAGATATTCTTTCACGAATGTTGTGGAATGATGGTTGTCCAATATGCTTAGCGACAACTCAACACTGACAACCAACTTCACCATTCATTTACGAGTTTTTTTCCTCTGAATACATACATATGCTAAGTGTAGTAGAACCAAAACCAGAAGGAGTACCAAATTGCAGTACTTGTGTTTACCAACAAGCCCATATTTAGCTGTACATTTGAGGTAGGGACGGTTCAGATGGGCAATACCAATACCCTTTTGTCATGTCAATCGCGTTTGGTAGTAATTATACACTGCTTTACACTCTTGAACTTCATCAACTGTACATTCCATTTGGATCAATTTAAAGTATTCCCAAACTTTTCAACTTTTTTTTTTCCTTTTGTTTCCCTCTTGCATCGAGAATTTCATGTTCTGATTGGACAGCATTTTCATCAATGTCATCCAAATTAATTGGTCACTGTGGCTTGACGAGCCACAAGCCACTCACCTTAAATGGCGAGCTGAGCTTGCAGTCCCTCCACTCAACTCGGGCTCGAGCTCATCCCAAAACGAGCTCGAGCCTCCCATGGGCTGAGCCTCGACGAGCCCTTTTGCCACCTCTAGTTGAAAATGACATGAATATGATAATCGATCAAGCATGACAACTAGAAAACCTGTTTACACCTCATTGAACAATAGCAAAACAAAAGATGGAATGGCTGAAGAAGATGGTAGCCTCAACAAAAATGAGAAGGATGAACAAGTATTGCCACTTCAACTAAGACTATAGTCATAAACCGAACATTTTTATCAACTAAGGAAAGAGATTGAACGACTCATCAAAATAGGATATTAGACTAAGTTCGTGAAAGATGACAAGAGCAAGGAAAAATAATGACATGAACTACATGGTCAACAAGGTTGAACTGTCACAATTCAAATAACCAAGTTCAATCAGAATTTGGGTTTTAGCAATCAAGATTTGAATGAGTCAATGATAGACTGGTCATAGTAGGAGGCATAGAAAGCCTTAATGTAAAAGAAGAACTAGTGGACACAAGTGTAGAAAACATTGTCACCTAGGAAGCGTCTTAGGCTTGAAACACTAGCTAGAGGAATTGGAAACTCATCAATACGTCTCTCTGGCGATAAAAGAAATGTTTATGAACTAATAGAGGAAGAGGAGATGCCGAGATTTTGGAGAGATTTTTTATTGCATTAATTCTCACACTAAAAAATGCACAATAAAACTTTTATTTAGAGAATTACAATATAATATTCTTAACTAATTCTTTTATCCAAGTGGGTGAAAACAGAATTTAAAATAAAAGAAAAAACTAGTTAAGATGGACTGTATAATGACAATGCCATCCAAATCATCTAGCATTCTTTTCCTTCCGGGTAGACTTGCTTCTAATTACTACTCTATTGACCTATATTTTCTGATAGCCTCCCACGAGGTGGAGAGTAGATGTCTTCTACTCCTATCTTGGCCAAATGAAAGTAAAATGCAGGAGAATATAACGCCTTACTCAAGATGTCTGCTACTTGGAGTCCACTACTAACATGTGCAATGACTATACTCCCATTATGAATTTTATCTCGAATGAGATGGCAATTGAGCTCGATATGCTTGGTCCTAACATGGAAGACATGATTTGAGGATATATGCAGTGCAAGTCGAAAGGTTCTTTTTAAAACACAGGTCAGAGAGAAAAACAAGACAATAATTCGTGGTTTGTGCTAATTTCCTAGCAGATATGAGATTGAAAGAAAAAAGAGGCACATAAAGTACATTATCTAGAGTTAAAAATGCTGAATAATTTATTTTTCTATGTGTGTGACAGGAACAACATCACAATTTGGGAGTGCTACAGAATAAGAAACTTTTGCTTTCATTGTGGTATATAAGAAGACTGAACTGATCATATGATCTGTGGCCCCTACGTTGAATATCCACGGAAACTGAAAGGCATAAACATGTACTAGAAATTTTGGGCATGTTACCTTCATTAAATTAAAGTGAGGCTAAACTACAGTTTGAACATGGTTTGCTGAGAAAATGAAAGTCAGAGGGCTTTGTGGTTTGAGTAATGCCATAAGCCTAAGCATATTGATCCTAACTTAAAAACATCTTACCAGCTCTTGGTCGAAGGCACAACTGCAATGATTTGATTAGTAAAAGACCTTGAAAACTTATTCATCCCAACTAATTTGTAGCTCGATAGATATCCGTGTAATTTGAAATACTTGTCTACTGAATGACCAGGCAGTGGAAACAGGTTAGCTTGTTTGGATTGGCCTTGAAACATCTCTCAGGAGAATGTCCTGTCATCTTGCAGTAAGTGCAGTAATACTTATCCTTTTTAGTAGAATTGTTCTTTCCTCCATCTCTGAGGTTGTCTTTTGTCAAGAGTTCCATAGATTGACCATTATTTCCATCAGAGGCTAACTGTCTTCTTTTCTCTTTTTTGTTCTATGATAGAGTAGACCTCGTTCAGAGTATGAAAAGGCTTAATCAATAGGATATGAGCCTTAAGCCTCTTGTATGAATCATTTAAAACCACTGGAAATGTCATCACCCAATCCCTCTGTTGATTATGCATCAATAAATCCCCACAAGAACAATTAGGAATTGATTCATAGTTGATCAGCTCATCCAAAAGGGTTCTAAGCTTGTAGAAATAGACATTTACAACATCTTGGTTTTGAACAAGAGCTGATATACATTGCTTAATAGCATATATTCTTGGGGGCATTTTGTTGTGCAAATCATTGCTCAAGTTCCAGCCAGAGTTCACGGGCTGTTTTCACACATATTGCACTGAATATGATATCAACTGTCATTGTATTTTACAGCTAGGTGATTACTATGTCATTGCATCATAGCCATGGCTCTATAAGAGGATTTTTTGGGTTTCACAGAGGCTATTATCAATAAAACCTAGCTTTTTTTTTTTTTTTTTTTAATCCTGAGGGCGCTCTTCATCAATCCAGCCCATAAATAATAGTTTCTTGCATTCAGCAGATGGTTTACTAGCATAGCTCCAACTCCATCACCAATGTAGTAAGTGCTATTTGGTGTAGCAGGAGCATGAGAGAATGCTCGTGATTCTCTTGTGGCATCTACATCTTTTTTTTCGTTTTGATTTGGGAAGGATATGGGTTTGGAACTTCAGTATCCATCATTGTGGCTCTAATACCATAAAAGAAATATTTATGAACTAACAGAGGAAGAAGAGATGCAGAGGGTTTGGAGAGATTTTAGATTGCATTAACTCTCACATTAAAAATAATTCGTAAAACAAGACTGATATTTAAAGAGTTAAAAAAGATTATTCTTAACTAATCTGTTAGCAAAGTGGGTGAAAACAGAATTAAAAATAAAAGGAAAAACTAACTAAAATGGACTGTACAATAACAGAATGCAAACCAAATCTTCTAGAATTCTTTTACTTCGATGTAGACTTTCAGCTAATTACAACTGTACTGACCTATATTTTTTGATAGGGGATACGGAGAAGCCATAGTTATACGCAAAGAAACAATCAAACTGCTAGTGACTTTTGGTTTTTACCCAGTTAGCATTCTGGTAATGACAAACAACCTAGTTACTAAAAGCTCTCATGGCATACAATGTAATCTATGGATGACAGCTACCCCTCAGGCATATCCCAGTGGTACAAAGGACAAGAGTGAGGTATACTCAACTTTGCTAGTAGCCGCAGTGTGAGGGTTCGATTCCTGAAATATGAATTGGAACTCTTTGTGGGTACCAGTGTACATGCAGCTCTTGTTTCATGTCATGTTGGGGCACATCCCGCGATTAACCTTTCTCACGATACTTCAGGGATGGGACGGTGGGGGACCCTTAAGGTTGGGATTCAACCTTTTTTATGGATGACAGCTCATTATTGAAGCAGGGTAGTTGTGTCAACGTATCATCAGGTGATGAAATTTCCAACTTGCCGAGGAGTTGAAAGTGTAAGAGAAGATCAGTCAATATCTAGGAGATGTTATATATAGTAATCATCCAACTAAATAATACCATCCTAGTGCTGGTTCTAGGTTTTGGGTAATCAAAAGCCTGTAAAAATCCATGATTTAGTCAGCAACTAGAATCCGCCAAAGATAAGACCTTCAAAAAGTTTAAGGTTAACATTCCTCTTTCCAATGCATTGGTATAAATGCCTATTTATCTTAAATTTATGAAATATATGTTGTTTAAGAAGAGAATGTTAGTGTGATGCCCATTTTTCGAGTAATGTTCTATAAAATCACATTATGAATTTACGTTCATTTATTTGCGTGTTATAATCTGAAGTGATTGTCTAAGGTTCCATAATCATATAGGATGTCACAAATTGTATACTCGATGGATCGGATATAGTAAGACACAATTTGTGATATGATCAAAATTACGTCGTTCACAATCGGTTCATAAAGTTGGACGCTTTATGTTGATAAGATTGTATTGTTCTTATTAAGATTTGTCTAGATCTTGAAATAGGAACAATAATTTGTTTCGATACACATTGAGCGAGACCGCATAGATGGCTCATTTGTGACCGTTTGAAATGAGACTCTACTTGATTATCAAACAGGTCACCTAAATCCTGAGTGAATAATATACCTTTGATTGCTAGTTCAAGTTCTTTGAGGTACCAATGAGTGAAGTCATAAGTGGAAGATTGATCTCGGTGCTTTGGGAATCGGGCCAAAACAATTAGAGATCATATACTTACAATATTGGAATCCATTAATCATTGAGATGAGACGATCGTCACTCTAAGGTATTTTCCTAGGCAAATTGAATCTGAGCTCAGTAGGTCGACGATGAGATCGTTGGACTTTACATTGTGATTTGATCACAACGAATTTGTCGTATGAAAATGGGACTTAGAGGGTAATACATGTTGAAGGGCAAAATGGTCATTTTACCAGTTTCAACATATTGATGGTTAAATGGGAGTTGACTTGTGGAACGATAATTAGAGGATATTGTTTTTGGATCATAATTTGCTTCTATAACTATCACTCGACTTGAGAGTTCAATCTCGATTTTTTGGTAGAATAAGCCAGGATTAATAGATGTATCTCAATTGGTCAAGAGTTGACCCAATTGAAAACATCTATTGGAGCTTGGGTCATGTGAGTCCAATTAGGTCTCTCTCTTGGCTCCAATAAAATGTGTGTGACTTAATTGACCTACTACAATAAAGTTTAAGAAAATTTGTGCAATTTTCAAACCCTAATAGGTCATTATAAATATGCACTGTATTGGTATATTTTGCTGGGATTTTAGGGTTAGCCACTCTTCACACTCCCTAAAAAGGAATAACATCTAGTGGAGAACAATGGAGGAGATCTAAGGGAGGAAGCAATTGGCTAGGCCATTAATAGCTCCTTCAAAAAGGTTATCATCTCCCCTTTCTATATATGTGAGGATTTAATAATCCAATGATCTCAATGTCAATTAAATCCTTATTTATATGATTTTAACCTTCAAAGAAAAATTAATTTTCTATTGTGATGATTAAAATTCATTAACCAACAAATGGTATCAGAGCCAAGGTTATTGTATGCCTTGAGTAGGATTAATTTTTTTTTTAAATCCTAGTGTAATATGCATTTTAGTTGGGTGGTGTTAGGTTATTTGATTTTGACATGTTTATGCTTTAAATATGTTTAAAGTTATTGTTGATGCACTCATAATCACTTTTGGCCCTAGAATTTCTTTTTACTTCTTATTGTAATTCATTTATTATAGTTATTTTCTAGAAATATTGTAAGCCATAAGGCATTAAGTTTTTTTTTTTCTTCATTTTCGTTTTTGTATTTTGAGAAAGAAATGTAAACTTGTTGTAATTTCAATGGAGAAGAAGGAAGAACAAAGAGTAAGAAATAAAACCAAAAACACCAAAAATCAGAACAGTGGCCATAGTTGGCTGCTGTTGCAACAGTCGGCTGCTACTGCTGCTTTCAGCAGCAGCAGGCCGCCGGAGGGCCGGCTCCAGCGACGGCGTCGGTGGCGGCTTATTTTGGGTCATCGGAAGTGTATGTGTTTTTGGGGGAAGTGTGTTTTTTTGTTAGGGTTTGAAAATTAGGGTAATTTGGATTTTTTGGGCATTTTCTTTAAAACTTGGGCCAATGTTATTGGATAATGGCCTTGTTGGTTTTAAGTTTTGGGCCTAAAAATTAAATTAACCCTATTTTCTTGTTACATGAGGTGGACTACAAAGAAAATTGAAGAATTGAGTCGAGATGTGGCCCAATGTAATTCTTTTTATCCATGTTGTAATTTAAATTTTTAGGATGGGCCATTAGTGATTATTGTTCATTTAATTATCACTTTTACCGCTTTATGGATGGATGAATATTTAATTATTATCGCATGTCATGTAGATTAAATGAAACACTACTCGGTGCACTAAAATCATATGCATTTACATTTAAATATTTTTTTATCACTCTAAATTAATTAGAAGTGATTGAAAAATATTTTATAATTAGCGCCATTATAATTGTTTATATTTGGCGAACTAATTAAGTGAAAATCCAACGTTACAAAATAATAAGTGGGAGAGGGTTTATAGGCATGTATAAACCTACTGCCTCCTTCGTTATCCAATTTGTTATTAAAATACGTATGTTTAGTATCGAATTATATCGGTCTCCCTATAAGAAAACTACGTTATTTTAGATTAACTGAAATTGGATTTAGTAATAGAATTTCTTTAAAAATAAAATAATGAGATGATTATCCTATAGACGACATCTTATATATTTCAGATATTTTATTATTGACGGAGGTTATTACACTTATATATGAATATTTTGAGAGACTTTCTATAGAAGATTTTAACAAAATTATTCATTGGCCAAATAATAATCAATTTTCATTTTCTTGTGGCATGAGATGTCTAACTCAATAAATGAGTGGGAGGGTCTCAATCTTACCAACAACTACATTGACCTCCTATAGAGGGTGTGTTAAAAGTTGTAAGGGTTTAATGTTTTTTATTACAAATATAGTTTTGGGTCTATATTTGCATATAATATACATACATCTTACAAAGATTATTGCTCATTTTATTAATACACGAATCGTTAATTTTACAAAAAAATATTGTTTAATCCATTATCAGTAATACATAACAAAAATCAACTTGTGGGAGAAAACTACATTGACTGGAAAAGGAATCTTAATATTGTTCTTACTGTTGAAAAACACAAATTTGTGTTGGATGAAGTTAATCCTGAAGCCCCTAAAGATGACTCCATGGAATCTCAAAAGGCTGCATATGAAAAGTGGCATCATTCTAATGAGATGGCCCGTTGTTACATTTTGACATTCATGTCAAATGTGTTACAACAGAAACATCAGAATATGCAAACTGCGTTTGACATAATGGAAAGTCTTCAAGAGATGTTTGGACATCAAAGCTGACAAGCTAGGCAAGCCTCAATTAGGGCAATTATGAACACACGCATGAAACCGGGTGCATCTGTAAGGGACCATATGTTAACCATGATCGGTCACTTTAATGCTGTAGAGGTTTTAAGAGCTAACATTGATTCCGAAACACAGATTGACATGGTCCTTGAGACTCTTCCTGAGATGTTCTCACAATTTATAGTTGATTATAATCTACACAAGATGGACATATCTCTAACAGAATTAATGAAAGAGCTACAAAATGTTGAATCTGTTCTAAAAGCTAGGAGTGGAAATGCTTTGATTGTTACATCAGGAACCTCTCATCCTAAGCCTTTTGGTGGCAAAGGTGGAAAGAAGAGGAAGAGGCCAAACAAAAAGCCAGATAGCAAGTCAAAGGGGAAGAAAACTACTGCCGATGGGAAACCAAAGGGAAAGTGTTTTATTCGTGGACAAAATGGTCACTAGAAGAGAAACTGCCCAGATTACCTAGCTAAGGAGAAGCAAGGTAAAGGCAATAATGCCCTATTCATTGAGTCATGATTAGTGGTTGATTCTACTAATACCTGGATTATAGATTTTGGAGCCACTAATCATGTTTGCAATTCTTTGCAGGGGTTCCAGGCAACCAAGCATCTTAGTGAAGGGGAGTACACTCTTAGGATTGGCACAGGAGCAGTGGTATCTGCCAAAGCTATTGGTACTTTTACTTTATGTTTTGAGAATCGAAGGCATTTGATATTAGATGACTGTTATTATGTTCCTGAACTTACACGAAACTTGGTTTTCGTTGCACTTTTATATCATGTTGGTTATTCGGTACTTTTTACCCGTTCAACGGTGGTTATTAAGTTGAATAATTCTGTTATATGTTCGGGTCATATGGTTAATAGTCTTTATGTCTTAAGTCATTTGATTGGCTCTATACATGACACTACTACTGCTAAGAAAAGAAAGAGGTCGTCTAGTACTAATGAAACTCTCTTATGACATCTTAGATTGGGTCATATCAATCTAAATAAGATTCAAAGATTGGTAGAGGATGATCCTTTAAATGAGTTAGAGGTGGAATATATACCAACTTGTGAATCTTGTATAGAATGAAAGATGACCAAGAGGCCCTTTAAGGTTAAGGGACTAAGGGCTAAAGAGGTTTTAGAATTAGTACATTTCGATGTTTGTAGACCTATTAGTACTCGGGCCAGAGGAGGATATGAGTACTTCATCACCTTCACAGATGATTACTCTAGATTTGGATACATATACCTTATGTCTCACAAATCCGAAGCTTTGAAGAAATTCAAGGAGTTTCGGACGGAATTTGAGAAACAATTAGGTAAGAGTATCAATGCCCTTCGATCTGATCGAGGTGACGAGTATCTATCCCAGGAGTTTAAGGTCTATTTATCGGATAATGGGATGTTATCCCAATTGAGTGCACTAAGAACTTCCCAACAGAATGGTGTTTCGGAAAGAAGAAATCGAACTCTTTTAGATATGGTAAGATCAATGATTAGTTATTCCTCACTGCCTATATCCTTTTGGGGATATGCATTACAAACAGCCATTTATATCTTGAATTTGGTACCATCTAAGTCAGTTCCCAAGACACCTCTTGAGTTTTGGAATGGGCGCAAGCCCAATTTACACCACATTCGGATATGGAGATGTCCAGCACATGTGCTAAAGGGAAAGACGGATAAGATGGAATCAAGATCAGATGTTTGTTTCTTTGTAGGATATCTAAAGGGAACGAGAGGTTACTACTTCTATAATCCTCTTGATAAGAAGGTATTTGTTAGCACAAATGCAACCTTCTTAGAGGATAAGTATATAGAAGAACACAAGTCTACTACTAAGATTCTATTGAAAGAGATGTTAGAACATGGTTTAAACAACTCAGTTCCAGATTTTCGCATAGAATCTAATAGTGGTGACTTGGAACATCCTACTAAACCAATAGTTGCTGATGAAGCAAGTGAGCAAGTGATGCCCACAGGGCCTCGTAGGCAAATAGAACCATAGGTAGTAGAAAATGAGGCATCCATTATTGTATCTCCGCATGTCCCTTCAAATGGGGATAATGAGGATGTTGTTCCTAACCAAGGACAAGATCAAATAGTAGGAAGAGAGGAAGGACCTTTGGTCAGACTGGACAATCAGGCACCTTCAGCCATTACTCGTAGTGGGAGGGTTGTGAGACCACCTTCTAGGTACTTGCTCTATGGAAAATCCTATCAGGTGATCTCAACTGAGCAAGAAGAAGATCCCACTTCGTTTAAGGAAGCAATGGAGGATACAGACTTTGAATCATGGAAATTAGCCATGAACTCAAAAATGGAATCTATATATTCCAACAAGGTTTGGGATCTTGTAAATGCACCTAATGAGGTAAAGCCTATAGGATGCAAGTGGATCTGTAAAAGGAAAAGATGTATAGATGAGAAAGTAGAAACCTTCAAAGTAAGGCTAGTGGCCAAGGGTTTTACCCAAAGAGAAGGCATCGACTATGAAGAAACCTTCTCACCGGTTGCCATGTTTAAATCTATTCGAGTCCTTTTATCCATTGCCGCTCATTATGATTATGAGGTTTGGCAAATGGATATCAAGACAGCATTTTTAAATGGACGTCTTGAGGAGACCATTTACATGATGCAACCTGAAGGGTTTGTGAAAGAATGCCATGAAATGAAAGTTTGCAAGTTGTAAAGGTCCATTTATGGACTCAAGCAAGCATCCAGAACTTGGAATGTAAGATTTGATCTAACTATCAAGACCTATGGTTTTGAGAAAAATCTGGATAAAGCTTGTGTGTACAAACGAACACAAGGGAAGAAAGTAGTTTTTCTAATTCTTTATGTAGATAACATTCTACTCATTGGAAATGATGTAGGGACATTGTCATCTGTAAAGAAATGGTTGTCATGGTAGTTTGATATGAAGGACTTGGGAGAAGCTAGTTATATTTTGGGAATCCGTATCTTGCGAGATAGGAAAAACAAAAGGATTGCATTATCTCAAGCTTCATATATTGATTTGCAATGCAGAATTTCAAAAAGGGACAACTTCCTTTTAGACATGAAATTCATCTATCTAAAGAGCACTGTCCCAAGAATGCAATGGAGATAGATTACATGAGAAAGGTTCCTCATGCTTCGACTGTGGGAAGTCTCATGTATGCTATGTTTTGTACTAGATCGGATATTTGTTATACTGTAGGTATTGTTAGTCGTTATCAGTCTAATCCAAGACTAGAACATTGGGTAGCGGTAAAGCATATACTCAAGTATTTTCGGAGAACGAGAGATTATATGCTTGTCTACTGAAGACATTATCCAAATCCTATTGGATATACTGATTCCGATTTTCAATCCGATCATGACTCTAGGAAGTCTACACCAGGATCAGTATTTACGCTGGGAGGTGGAGCTGTGGTATGGAGGAGTATCAAGTAATCCTGTATTGCTGATTCCATCATGGAAACAGAATATGTAGCGATTTGTGAAGCTGCTAAAGAAGTTGTATGGTTCAACAAGTTTCTTTTGGACCTTGACGTGGTACCTTTGGCAATGGGGTCCATAACGCTTTATTACGATAATAGTGGGGCGGTTGCCAATGCTAAAGAACCGAAGAGTAATCAGTGTGGCAAGTACATCGAGAAAATATCACTTTGTTGGAGAAATTGTTCATCGAGGAGACGTGACGGTTAGTAAGATTGCATCAGCAGATAATCTTGCGGATCCGTTCATTATGACCTTACCAACTAAGGCTTTTGATGGACATCTTAAGGCGATGTGTATTTTTGATATGTCACACATACTCTAAGAAGGGCAAGTGGGAGATTGTTAGTTTGATGTCCATTCTTCGAGAAATATTCTGTAAAATCACATTATGAATTTAAGTTCGTTTATTTGCGTGTTATAATTTGAAGTGATTGTCTAAGGTTCCATGATCATATAGGATGTCACAAATTGTATACTCAATGGATCAGGTGTAGTAAGACACAATTTGTGATATGATCAAAATTATGTCCTTCACAATTGGTTCATAAAGTTGGACGCTTTATGTTGATAAGATTGTATTGCTCTTATTAAGATTTGTCTAGATCTTGAAATAGGAATAATAATGTGTTTCGATGCACATTGAACGGGATCGCGTAGATTACTCATTTGTGACTGTTTGAAATGAGACTCTACTTAATTATCAAACAGGTCACATAAATCCTGAGTGAATAATATACCTTTGATTGCTAATTCAAGTTCTTTGAGGTACCAATGAGTGAAGTCTTAAGTGGAAGATTGATCTTGGTGCTTTGGGAATCGGGCCAAAACAATTAGAGATCATATACTTACAATACTGGAATACATTAATTATTGAGATGAGACGATCATCACTTTAAGTTATTTTCCTAGGCAAATTGAATCTGAGCTCAGTAGGTCGACGATAAGATCGTTGGACTTTACATTGTGATTTGATTACAACGAATTTGCCGTATGAAAATGGGACTTAGAGGGTAATACATGTTGAAGGGCAAAATTGTCATTTTGCCAATTTCAACATATTGACGGTCAAATGAGGGTTGACTTGTGGAACGATAATCAGAGAATATTGTTATTGAATCATAATTTGCTTCTATAACTATCACTCGACTCGAGAGTACAATCTCGATTTTTTGGTATAATAAGCCGGGATTAATAGATGTATCTCAATTGGTCAAGAGTTGATCCAATTGAAAACATCTATTGGAGCTTGGGTCATGTAAGTCCAATTAGATCCCTCTCTTAGCTCCAATAAAATGTGTGTGACTTAATTGGCTAACTACAATAAAGTCTAAGAAAATTTGTGCAATTTTCAAACCCTAATAGGTCATTATAAATATGCACTTTATTGGCATATTTTGGTGGAGTTTTAGGGTTAGCCACTTTTCACATTCCCCAAAAAAGAATAACACCTAGTGGAGAACAAGGGAGGAGATCTAAGGGAGGAAGCAATTGGCTAGACCATTAATAGCTCCTTCAAAAATGTTATCATCTCCCCTTTCTATATATGTGAGGATTTAATAATTCAATGATCTCAAAGTCAATCAAATCCTTATTTACATGATTTTAATTTTCAAAGGAAAATTAATTTCCTATTGTGATGATTAAAATCCATTAACCAACAGAGAAAGCCTAAAGAGCTTGAGATGGTGATGCTAACGAAAGAATGTAGTGCTATCTTGTAAAATAAGTTACCTCCAAAATTAAAGATTTGAGGAGTTTCAAAATACCTTACACCGTCGGTGAATCTTTCCAATTTAATGCTTTATGTTATCTTAGTGTATAGAAGACTTGATCTAGGGAAGGTGAAGGCAACTATACAATCAGTTTAATTGGTGATCGATCAATTAATTACATGATAATTCTTACAATTAGTCAATTATACAATTTTTGAGTTTTCGAAATGGAAAAAATAGACTATTTTTCATAATTTCAACTTTGAACTAGGCAAATCCTACTTAACAGATTTATAGGAATTTCATACATACTTTCGAATTTTTCAACAAAACTTTAAGTCTCAAAATTATAATTCCATAATATAGATAACACCGTAGCTTAAATCTTATCTAAATATTTATTGGATACGGTCATTTTTTACTTTTGCACAAATAAAAATTCATTTAAAATTTGAAACCAAAGTCAAATAAAAGCCTTTTAAAAAGGAAAAAAAAAAGTTAATAAATTAAAATCAAATAAAAGTTTTGAAAAAAGAAAAAAAATGGCTAATAAAAAGTGTTTAGGCACACCTAGGTGCGCATTAAGTGGTTAACTTGACAATTGACCGCTTAGTTCGCGCTTACTATCAAGGCAAAACGTTTTGTCAACGCCTCGCACTTAGGCGACTTCTAGGCTCTCTTTTGTCCTTAACCTTATGTAATGTACCTAGAGTCAAGTTAATATTTTGTAAAAAGATATATATATTGTTGTGACAAGTACTTTTTAACTTTTGGCTTAAATTATTGTGATGAATTAACATAACTTAGGCACTTGATGAGTGTGTTTTACTCACAAGTTCTATACAATTTTAACTTGATTGTTGGCTAAATCTTATGAAAATTTAACACTTTTGATGTGTTTGTTATTATTGTTTTATAGGTTGGTGAGGTGGTGTAAAAGGGTGCCGAAGTAAATAAACAAGACAAAAATCAAGAAAATGAGCAGCAAGTCAGCGCCTAGGTGCCACATCGGGAGTGCCTAGGCAGCCCAAAACTAAATTCCATCTAGCAAGCTAGTGCCCAGGAGCCAGTGCCCAACGTTGCGACCATCTAGAAGAAACAGAAAAGGAGCAAAAGGGTAGCGTCGAGGGGCCACCCAGGTAGAATCATCATGGGGCTCAGGCGCTGCCCACTAGTGCGTAGGCACCTCGTCGTCAATTTTAGGATTGCACAATTTTGGCCCGTTAAAAGCCTAGAAAGACTCCAAATTCGAGGAAAACATTAAGGGAAGTGTAAATATAAAAATGGAAGCACTTTGAAAGAGTTCCACACATTGAGATATACAAGGATACAACTTGAGATTGAGAAAGCAAAGCAAAGGAGAAAAAAACAAGAAATCAAGACTTATGATTTGAAATCAAGATTTGAGGCAACAAGAACTTGATGCAAGATTCATCCACTTCTTCACATATCAATTCAAAAGCTAATGATGTATTTCAATATAGTTAATTATTTTTCTTGTAATATTATGGGTAGCTAACCTTTTCATTAGGGCAAACAATGTAACTTATTGAAACCCTTTACTTTTTTTTTTTCAAGATTCGAGTTATTTCATTATATATTTTTTAATTATGAATTTAATGTTTTGAATTACTTGATCTCTAATTCAATGATTTTTAAATCTATTACGAATCGAGATGTGAGTTTTAGATTTAGACCACGTATTAAAATTTGGTAATTTAATATAACGTGTAAAAATATCTTTATTAATTATATAGTCGTTATATGAATTCTTAGTTGATGCAAGTGCTCCTGCAGGAGTCCTCGTTTTAGGACTGTTTGTTTGTTCCAGTAGTTGGCGGTTCCAAAATTTTGATAATTTTCTTACCCATTGTTGATTTAGATCCTCATTTAATCTTTTGTCGTTACTTGAATGTCATTTGACAGGTTCTCAAGGCAGATGATGTTGATCTCATGATAATTGCTCGAGGCACTCCTGGTTTTTCAGGTGCTGATCTTGCAAACTTGGTCAATGTTACTGCGCTCAAGGCTGCGACGGACGGTGCCAAAGCAGTGAGTATGGCTGATCTGGAGCATGCTAAGGACAAAATTACGATGGGGAGTGAGCGTAAATCAGCTGTCATACCAGAGGAATCACGAAAGCTGACTGCTTACCACGAAGGTGGCCATGCTCTTGTAGCTGTACATACTGACGGGGCATTACCTGTGCATAAAGCAACCATTGTTCCACGAGTTATGTCTCGTGGAATGGTTGCTCAGTTGCCCGACAAGGACAAGACGAGTTGTTAGGAAAACACCTCCTAATGAATGCCCAAGAAACAAACTAAGTTGGCAAAGTGAAAATTTCCAAAATACATGAAGAACAAGAAAATGAGGAAGAAATGAATCCAATGGAATATATGATAATCAATGTGTTAGGATTACTTGAACAAGCCTCAAGTTAATCCCCAAGAAAGAAAATACCTTTGAATTTATACCCAAGATGAACAACCTTCTATCTTGTAAAAATTCTCTCCAAAGTTTTCTCTCTTTCTCTCTAGGTCTTGGGTTGTGTATGTTACAATGAAAGAGGGAAAAAGAATGGATATATATACTCTATCGGGGCGCCTAGGCGCCGGGTTTCTGCCCGTCTTTTGCACTCGGGGCGCCTAGGCGCCAGGTGAGTGGCGCCTAGGCGCCATGTTTCTGTCGGGGAGGCAGAAACTGGGCGCCTGGGCGCCCACTCCTGGCGCCTGGGCGCACGGCAGAACAACCCCCTTCACCACCCTTTCTTCCCAGCTTTTCTTCTTCTCTTCTTCTCACAATTCTCCACCTTGTACATCATTTGATAAACCTCAAATTTTGGACGAACACAAGAAGAAGTAGTAAGCACCAACTCGACTGCATCATTCAAGCCATGATTGCCTACGTACCCATAACTCGGGATCAAGCCTCCGTAGTTCACCTCCACCTTCATATACTCCACCTCATTTCAACCTCGCCCCGAAGGGCCATGCCCTCTCGGGCATATCAACACGGACTAATGTGAAGCAAGTCCAAGCAATGTTGAAATTTGCTACCCGTCAAGGAGTTATCACTGACTTTGCACCTTGCAACCTGAACCTAGCAATAACCCGCTCAATGTAGCCTTTCTGACTCAAGAACATTCCCCGGTTCATTACCTGACGTCAATATGCTTGGTTCGAGCATGATGAACCTGATTCTTAGCCAAGTGAATCGCACTCTGGCTATCACACCACAAATCCACACAATCCTGCTCAATCCCCAAATCATCTAGAAGACCCCATAGCCACAATGCTTCCTTCACTCCCTCTGCCATGGCCATATACTCGGCCTCTGTGGTAGAAAGAGCAACTGTAGCCTGTAACATCGATCGCCAACTAACTGGGGCACCATGTATGCAAAACACATATCCAGTAGTAGATCGTCGTCTATCTAGATCACCTGCATAATCCGAGTCCACAAACCCACTTATATGACATGCATCTCCACCAAAACATAAACCCGTATCCGCGGTACCTTTCAAGTACCTCAGGATCCACTTCACAGCTTCCCAGTGTGCCTTCCCCGGATT
>NW_019230984.1:95997-113860 GCF_002742605.1 Olea europaea var. sylvestris
ACACCAAAGGCGATAGCCTTTAACACCTGCCGCATACCCCAAGAATATAGCCTTCTTGGCCCTCGCATCAAGCTTTCCCTCGTTGACATGATAGTAGGCTGTGCATCCGAATGTTCTGAGTTTCTCATAATCTGCATGTTCTCCTGTCAATACCCTATAAGGTACATCTCCATCTAACCTTGAATGTGGAGACCGGTTCACAATATAGCAAGCATTTGCAACCGACTCTGCCCACCATTCTCTGCCCAAACCAGCATAGGATCGCATACACATCGATTTCTCTCGAAATGTGCGATTCAGTCTTTCAGCGACCCCATTCTGTTTGCGGTGTATTTCTAACTGTCCAGTGTCTCGCAATGCCTTCCTTACCTTACCATAGAACTCCTTGAAAGCACCATCTGTATACTCAGTACCGTTATCAGATCTCAGTGTCTTCAATTTCTTTCCTATTCTGTTTTCAACCATTGCTTTCCACTTTCTTGAAGGTGTCGAATACCTCATTCTTATGCTTCAAAAAATAAATCCAAGCATATCTAGAATAATCATCAACAAATGTAACAAAATACCTGGAACCACCTTTGGAAGTGACAGAAGCCGGGCCCCATACATCCGTATGCACATAGTTAAGAATGCCTCTGCTTCTATGTTTGCTTGGCTGGAACTGAACTCGGTGTGCTTTACCGTACACGCAATGCTCACAAAAGTCCAAGCAAGGCTTCTTCAAGTTCTTTAGCAAGCCTTTCTTGACTAGCAAATCTAGCCCCTTTTCAGACATATGCCCAAGCCTCCTATGCCATAGCCGAGTGCACTCACATGAGTCTTCACCACTTCCACTTGTTCCAACTGCTACATTTTCTTTCCTGTTCTGTTTTCAACCATTGCTTTCCACTTCTTGAAGGTGTTGAATACCTCATTCTTATGCTTCAAAAAATAAATCCAAGCATATCTAGAATAATCATCAACAAATGTAACAAAATACCTGAGTCTTCACCACTTCCACTTGTTCCAACTGCTACATCTTCAGTAACTGTAGTACCCTGAAGTGCATAGAGATTGCCTTCACGAATACCCTTCATCACAATCAAGGAACCACGAACAACCTTCTTTACTTCATTCCATGTTACAATCTTGCAACCACCGGAGTCTAAGGCACCAACAGAGATAAGGTTCTTTCGCAAATCAGGAACATGTCTAACATCCATCAATGTTCTAACCACTCCATCATGCATCTTGATTCTAATTGAACCAAGCCCCACCGTTTTACATGAATGGTTATTACCCATCAACACGGTTCCACACTCAGTGCTTCTATAGGTAGTAAACCACTTCCCATTTGGACACATATGGTAAGAGCATCCGGAGTCAAGAATCCACTTACCGGAGGTCTCTTCATCACAAGAGATGGTGTAGCATTCATCACTTTCCCCTCCTTCCGAGGCATAGCTTACCTCTTGCTTGACTTGCACCTTCCCGCTGTTGTTGTTCTTATTGTTCTTCTTCCAACCCTTTTTGTTTGGACAATTCAGCTTGAAATGCCCAAGCTCGCCACATTTGAAACAAGACCTTTCCGCAAGAGGTCTAGAACTCGATCTAGATTTTTCTCCCTTGCCCTTTGGTCGCACATTGCTTCTACCCCTTACAAACAATCCTTGAGCTTGCTCCTTGTTACCAATGGTAGACATGCCACTAGTTGCAATCTTTCGAAGATCATCCGCTAGAAGTGACGTTCTAATGTCCTCCATCACAAGTTTATCACCCACAAGCATCAATGTTTATACTAGGTTCTCGTAAGACTTTGGCAATGAAAGAAGTAGCAGAAGTGCTTGATCTTCATCATCTACATCCACATCAATGTCCTTCAAGTCCGATATGATCCTATCAAACTTGTTGACGTACTCCCGGATTGGTGTACCTTCATCCATCTTGCAAGTATACAATTTGGACTTCAAATAGATCCTATTTGTTAGAGCCTTCATCATGAAGTTTGCCTCCAACTTTGTCCACACCTCCGCCACCGTTACCTCACTATCAACTAAGAAAGCAACATCTCTTTCAAGGCAAAGAATGATAGACGCTCGTGCCTCAAGATCTAACTCTTCCCAATCCTCGTCCGACATATCAACGTGCTTCTTCTCCTTTCCCGCCAATGCCTTGTGCAACTTTTGAGAAATCAACAAATTTTTCATTTGCATTCTCCAATATGAAAAATCATTCTTCCCATTGAATTTTTCTATCTCATACTTCCCAATCTTCATCATTCCTCTAGTAGACATGATTTACTCACTTGTTTACCGAAAATAAATCACAAAAGTTCACTTGGGAATTTTCACAAACACCTTGTGCACAACAAAGTTCATGCAACTCACCACAAAATCGAAGCTTAACCACCTTGATTTTGGAAGGAGCTCTGATACCAAATTGTTAGGAAAACACCTCCTAATGAATGCCCAAGAAACAAACTAAGTTGGCAAAGTGAAAATTTCCAAAATACATGAAGAACAAGAAAATGAGGAAGAAATGAATCCAATGGAATATATGATAATCAATGTGTTAGGATTACTTGAACAAGCCTCAAGTTAATCCCCAAGAAAGAAAATACCTTTGAATTTATACCCAAGATGAACAACCTTCTATCTTGTAAAAATTCTCTCCAAAGTTTTCTCTCTTTCTCTCTAGGTCTTGGGTTGTGTATGTTACAATGAAAGAGGGAAAAAGAATGGATATATATACTCTATCGGGGCGCCTAGGCGCCGGGTTTCTGCCCGTCTTTTGCACTCGGGGCGCCTAGGCGCCAGGTGAGTGGCGCCTAGGCGCCCGGCAGAACAACCCCCTTCACCACCCTTTCTTCCCAACTTTTCTTCTTCTCTTCTTCTCACACGAGTAAATCGCGTAAGCAGATGCTTGCTGATCTCGATGTTTGCATGGGTGGGAGAGTAGCGGAAGAGCTCATCTTTGGAGAGAACGAAGTGACTTCAGGTGCATCAAGTGATCTCCAGCAAGCAACCAATCTTGCAAGAGTGATGGTTACAAAGTATGGCATGGGTAAACAAGGCGGGTTTGTTACTCACAATTATGATGATAACGGTAAGAGCATGAACACCGAAACTAGGCTCCAAATCGAAAATGAAGTTAAAGAATTATTGGAAACAGCATATGCCAACGCCAAAGCCATTCTCATCTCACATAGTAAAGAGCACCATGTTCTTGCCAATGCTTTGCTCGAGCACGAGACACTTACAGGAAGTCAGATCAACGCCATACTTGCCAAGGTAAACTGGCAGCAAACACAGCAGCAGCAACAGATAGTTGCAACACAAAATAAATCACAATCCAGTGCTATTCCTCCCTCAATGCCTAATCCAGCAGCGTCTGCAGCAGCGGCTGCTGCTGCAGCTGCCGCAGCCAAATCAAAAGGAATTGTTGCGGTAGGATCTTAGGGAAAATATGACTAACCATGGAGAATTTTAGCCTGATGACACTGGTAAGATGTTCTTCTGCTTATTAAATTACTCCAAGGTGCATATGATTAGTTACTTGCGTGCATTCTTTTCTCCTCTGAGAGACAACTGGAGTTAACATTGTTGCCAGTGGGTTCATTTTTACGCTAGTGAAGGGAAGTTGTAGAATACGTATGACCTTAGATTCTCAATGAAAGGTGTAGTTGTGATGTTGGACAAATTTTTACCGTCTCGTTGAGTTAATTTGGCCGTACAATTAAGTAAAGTCTTGTTTATAGAGCTTCATTTGCATTTTGTCCTCTCTCCTTTTTCCTCAAGCTGGAATTTCTTTCGATGTGGTCGGAGTCTGACTATAATATTGCTGTTTCCAGTTAGTTTTGTTCCCCGTGGATGTGCTTTATGCTTTAACCAACCATTGGTTCATTGCTGCTTGGTATGGCATGATGTCAATGTTATTTGGCCTTGCACTTCTTTTTGCTTCTATATTATTAGGAATTAGCTCATCCATAATATAGAATTTTTTTTTTTCTTTGGACTAATTATTGACCATAGTGAAGGTTGGTTGGTTTTGAATAGAAATAATGCTATCTAGCACCAGTCGAGATGGTTGCACTTTATAGGTTCAATTAAATGAGTCACGTGACTTTACATTTAAATGAATAAATGATTCATTTAATTCCAATCTAGACTCATACTTAATATTAGTGGTGATGAATAACATTTCTCATTGAACAGTGATATATATATTTGTCCTGATTTCTTTATTGACAAACTTGTCAAAATGCCAATTGACCTAGTAGCATTAGGTTTGACGTTAAAATTCTAGACACAGCAGCAATAGACGATTTTTCTAAAATCTAGTGGATAAGAATATGAATAGATTTTTAACTAACCTTCCAACAACTTTCCTATTAATTCAAACAAGGCTACTCTGGTGTCCGGTAGCAAATGACGTCAGAGCAAAGACCTCATCTTCCTAGAGAACAAGAGGTGATATCAATGATGCTTTAGAGTTTGAGGAAGTTATGACCTTCCGAATTTGAGTTACGGTAATGAATTTATATTACCTCTTTCAACCAATAAATTTGAAGGGCGACGATACTCAGTGTGTAATGTAATTTGATACGATTTAAGTTGAAATTTTTTGTAGCATTTGAATTGTAATTGCTTTTGACTAATAAGTGATTTTTCTTTTTTAGAGTTTTTTAAATACAAAATGTTCTTTATTTTAAAAAGCTAATTTTTAAAATTAAAATTATAGAGAGTGTGTTTGATTCTTCAAATTAAAATAATCAAACTCACTCTATATTTTTAATGCACAATAATTGCATTTAATAAATTACGCATTTCAATAATTTAAATAAGATATGAGGAGAAATTAATAAATGTTTCTTGAGAAAAGGAAAATGAAGAACCAAACAAAAAGCTTTGTTGGATTATATAAAAATTTAACATTCTAATACATAAAATGCTCTTTATAAATAAAGAATGTCTTGAAAATGGTGCTCGTAGGACCGGGTATATGGAAAAAGAATAATGTTATTTAATACCAATCTAGAAAAATAAATAATCTCTTGAAAATGGTGCTCGTAGGATTGGGTATATAAAAAAAGAATAATGTTATTTAATACCAATCTCGAAAAATAAATAATCTCTTAAAAATGGTGCTAGTAGTTCCTGATGTTCAAACCCTTTCTTGCCCACAACCAGGCTTGTTTGGACAGAATTACAAGTTGGTCGTTTAAAATCCATTAATATATTGAGTATAGAGCAAGTTAGAATGGAGTTTCAACAATTCAGTTATATTAAATAAATCCTCTGGAGTTTGCACCGTGCAGATCATCAATGACGAGTAAAAGTTGGGGAATATGATAATTCAGACATGCACTGCACTAGACCCGCTTGTTTTCATTAGGCAGAAACAGTCTTTGGCTTGACTCCAATTTTTCTCCACGAAACACTTGGCATTATCTGTTTAGTGTCAACTCGATCCTTGTACTGGACAGCAAAGTTGAGTAACGAGTCAAGAAGAGAATCTGAGAGAAGGTGCGGTTTGAGACCCAATTCAACAAGCTTCGTATGTTTGGCATTATAGTAATGTTCCTCTGCCTCGACTCTTGGATTGGGTACGGATATGGTTCGCACTTGAAGGCCAAGTTTCTCTCCTGCCTTGGTAACAAGGGTGGCAAGCTGGTTGACCGAAAACTGCTCAGTGAATTGGTTAAAAACCCGGAATTCACCTTGCTGGGCTGGATTGGCAATTGCAAGCTCAACGCATTGAACTGTGTCTCTTATGTCCAAATACCCCCTCGTCTGTGTATAAAGAGAATGAATCAGAAAATATTGAGCGCTGATCTAGGCTAAGCGTCATTTCCAATCCAGTCTATTTGAAATAGTAATAGAACAAGTAAATATCTTCGATATAATTCTAAAATATGATCACCAAAAATATCTGATGAGTGTACCATATAACTGGGTGAATATTAAGTACTCAGCTTGGATGCTTCATGCATTTGCAAGAGGTGAGAGTGATGTAGTTTTGTGCTAGTACGACTGGAGGGTACCTTCTTGAATAATAGGATTAAAAGAGTCGATATATATTGAGCAGCATAAAACAAGATTTCAATTTTAATAATAGCATTAAAAGAGTCGATATATATTAAGCAGCATGAAAAAAAATTTCAACTTTAATATTGCCTCATCCCAAAATGATCTTTGGGCATAGAAAAAGTTTCTAATGATCAGAATGCAAAGATGAGTCAACATGCAAATTCATTACCTGACCCCCTTTGCCATAGACTGTAAGTGGATGATCAACAGCAGCCTGGACACAGAACCGATTCAATGCAGTTCCAAATACTGCATCATAATCAAGCCTGTTACACAGCTCTTCATGCATCGCTGTCTCATCTGTTCTAAGCCCATAGACCACTCCCTGATTTAGATCAGTGGCTCTAATCCCCCAAGCTTTGCAAGTAAACGCAATGTTGTGAGAATCATGGACCTTGCTAAGATGGTAAAAGGAGCTTGCTTGCTTGGGATAAGGTAAAGTATCTGTTCTGCCATTGTGTGTAATTGTTATGTAACCCTCCTCGATATCTATATTTGGAGTCCCATATTCGCCCATGGTTCCGAGTTTTACAAGATGGCAATCCCCTTTAAACTCCTTTATAGCAAAGAGAACATTAAGTGTCCCTATCACATTGTTCTGTTGGGTGAATATGGCTCTTGACCGATCGATCATGGAGTAGGGAGCGGACCTCTGTTCTCCAAAATGGACAACAGCATCGGGTTTCAATGACTTGAAGGCCTCAGACAAGAACTCAAAGTCACATATGTCACCAACGTAGAGTTGAATGTCTTTACCAGTTAAAGACTTCCAACGCCTGATCCGGTTATGGATAGACGAGATAGGTGTGAGAGAATCAAGGCCAAGCTGGTGGTCGAAAAGGCGACGAACAAGGTTGTCAACAATGGCAACTTCGTAATTTTTGTTGGACAGGTGAAGGGAAGTAGCCCAACCACAGTATCCGTCACCACCAATTACCATGACCTTCTTTGGAGTGGAAGCTTCACTCGAACTACGGTAAGAACCAGTACCAGGTTCGGTTTTGGCTTCTTGGCTCGTGGAAACAGCTGCTGTATATATGGTACAGCGTCTTTGTGACTTTTTTCCATGGATAGAAAGCCTCTTCAATGGCAGGCAAGAAATACGCAAACTAAGAGATGAAGAGAGTGAAATTGAGCCTTGGTTTGATGGTTTGTAGTATGACCTGCTGCTGGAAGCAATATCTAAAGGACATGAGGTAGAAAGCAAACGTGCCATCATACTACTAACTGCACCCACTAATTGTGCAAAATACCTGCAATAGGAATAAATAAATTAGCATATCATTAATAGCATTAAAGGAGTCATGATTTTGTGGGCAGGTACATTGGATATAAGATGCGAAGGAATAGATGCATCGTTTAGGCAAGAATAAAATGGTAAATTAGCAAAGAATGATGTTTCTACAACTACAATGAATAATAACTATAGAAATCAACATCAATTAGCATTATTGTTCAAATGTCATACTCTCTCTGCACAGTTATCTCATTACAAGCCACTTAGCATTGCACCCCAATCTACATATCTATCTATAACAAAAGTTAAACTGATACTTCAACTTTGAAGCAAAATCACTCCAATGCTTAAATATGCCCAAAACTTATGTAATACAAAAATGAGGTAGCTTAGTCACAAATGCATCTGATACTACATTTGATCTCTTATCAATTTATTTATTTTTTATCTTCTGTATTTACTGTTCATTATATCATACAGTCAAACACATTTCCTCCAGGAGGACGGCTTTTAATTACTAGGTTCTTCCTCAAGATCGACCATAGTCCTATTAAATCTTCATAGGCACATCTGATCAACGAATACAATTCATGGTCTTTCAAATGTGTCACAGGCTAATGCATTTGAAGCAATCCTTCATTAGGAGCCTCAAAACTTACACTTTGAATGCCCATTGTTAAGGTTTATGCCTTGACATACTAAGGAACACACCTCAAGGCAATCTTGCTATTATTGAGCTGTTGTTTTACTAGTCTCAGCTTTTGGGTTGATTTTTATAGACCAAGAAGGTATTAAGGATGGAGTTGCAAAAGCTAAAAAGTTAAGAGCCAGTACATGCATTGGCTCTACAACTGAAGTGCAACCCCCCACCCCCCCTAAACAAAAAAATAAATAAATAAAATCCCAGTGAAGTTGCAACTTTCCGACGCCAGAGAACCAATTACAAGTGACCAGCAACAAGTAACTTCACCCTTTTTCCCTTTCTTTTCATTTTTCTTGTTGTCTCTATGTTTTAGATCCTATGTTTTTCTTCCCTTTTAATGTCAAAGCAAGAAAAAATTCTGAAATCAGTGATTAGTTGTTTCAGTTTTATAATACATTTAGTTCTAGTTATGGATATGAGCATTTCTCTTCTTTGATTGCAGCAGTTAGGAGGTTGTCACTAACAGGAGTGAGACTCAATCTAGCCCAGCCCAAGATCTTCTCGATGAGAGAGGTTTTGGATTGGTGACTCGTGGTAAAATTAATAGTTCCAATAACAAACTGAAATCCAATCATGATAGCCCAAACTATGTCGAATATAATTAGTTGCACAACTGTTTCGAGTTTCGATGCAATCCTCGCATTCAAGACTCTAGCGATTCTCGAAATACATAATTTCCTTCTATCATGAGCGTGGCTAATGCATATGTTGAGGATTTAACACATGACTTCCAAATTAACCATATATAAAATGTCCCATATTTATCTAGATTTCAAGGGTCTGATGGGAATGATAAGAGTCTAATGGAGAGAATTTGATTGATTGTTTGCTTGGAAGCCAAAAGAAGGCATTGATGAAATTATGGACGAAGAACATTTTTTCTAGTTGGGAACAAATTTCTGACACTTTTTTGATAAAATGGTTGGGCAACCTTACACAGAAAGCACTTAAGAAGAGCATAAGCTAGTTAATCAACTATCCAAGGTTTCCTGTAGGATGGACCCGCGTTCTCTTCACCTAGAATTGATGCTTGAGCAAAATTTAATTTTTCCAGCGACTCTTTCTTGGACTAGTATTTGTATACTTATGAGACTTGAGAGCCTGTGTGTATTTCACAGTCTGACTTACAAGGCATTTGGCTGAGCCAAATTTCAAATTCAACAATTCCACGGCAGTCATTCTTAATTTATCAATTCCACCAAGTTTATGTGATTCTCACGAATTTTCAAGCACAATAAAACATACAACAAGAGATATGGTAAATTTTCAAGCAAATACAGGTCAATAAACACAGATTGCATTAGAGAACCAGAAAACATTCCATAAATTTCAATTGCTGAAGAACCCAATTCAAATATAACTTCAACAAGATATCTTATTTCTCTTAACATGACTAGAGTCAACAGAAAAAGTGTAATATCGAAATAAAACACAACAGATAGAGGAACCAAAAGGGACAACGAAATTGATGGAGAACAGATATCTTACACAGTGAGAATTATAAAATCAGGGGCCTTGCGATGTCAAGTAGCAGAGATCGATCTGCGACCCGTGTGGGAGGAGAGTAGACGAGTAGTCTTCAAGGTTATGCTGTGTGTACTTGTTTAAACTTGTATCTGTGTATTGCGGGGAGCATCAAGTGAGAGTGAAAGGGATATCCTTGACAGTTTCGTAAATTGCAGGTCTAGCCCTACAACATTTTTCAAATTATGTTGATCGCCCCTGATTTCTAATATTTGCTCTCATTTCTATTTTGTGTTTATTAGTTTTTATTTATATCAAACCAAAGAATGAAAATTTGTGCAAGCTTCTCTCATCTTAAATTTAGATGCCTAAGAAAATGTTTGGTGTAGTAGCTTATCTTAAATCCAAACATAGCTAACTTTTCAATTGAAAATTTTAAATTTTCGATCTCTTATTTTTGTTTCATTTGTACTCTGGGAGAGTAAATTAAGTTAATCGAGAAATTTTATTTAAAATAAATAAATCTGCAAAATTGTTCCCTCGCAACTGTCCAGATAATTGATAATATTTTTTCCGTCATTTTTTATTGATCAAAATTTTCATTTTAATTCAAAATTTCTATGTGGGAAAAAAAAAATAGCCAAAAAATTGGTGAATTGATGTTTGGATGTCAACTGGTATGCTCCTATATTCGGGCAGGATTGTCAATGGGTGGGCCTTTTAATTATTGGGTTTACGCATAAACACTAGTGGAAATCGCACAGAGACACTCCTTTAAGTTCCAATTTCAAAAATAAAATTTAAGTTTTGTTTATACAAAAATCAAGTTTTAATTTTATATTTTAATATTAATAATAAATTATAAAATTAAAATAATTTACATATATACCCTAACTCCATCCGCCCCAACAAATTTCACTCCCAAATCCTAGGCTGCAGTTGGTTTAGTTTTCCATTTTCCATTTTCGATTTCAAAACGATTTTTAGTTTTCCCCGAAAACGGCACATTTTGGGCGTTTTCCATATTTTGGAAATTTATAACTGAAAACGCTCAAAATGATAAAATGTCGTTTTGCGTTTTCAGTTATAAATTTTAACTCGTTTTCAAAAATGTATTTTCGAAAATGACGGACCAATATTTTCCAGTTGAATGCTATAAGTACAGATTTTGTACAGTACAACTGTCTTCCTATACAAATTCTATTTAAAAAAATCTGTATTTGCAAATTAATACTTTACCATTTCCTTTCTCTCTTTTTCTCTCCCTTCTCTCTTCTTTCTCATTACTGCACGATACCAACAGAGCATCGTCGTTGTCCCTACTGCATCCACCCAGTTCACACCTTCTCTCTCTTTATTACATGGAAGACAACGTGTGTGAGTGTTACTAAGTAGCGATGAGGAGCGCTGCGCATAATGGCTTCATGGCGCTGTGAGATGGTTTTCTTCATCTAATTTGAATCGATTCACAATTACTTAGACCATTGCTATCAAATTTTTGTGCAATGAAACAATCCTTTCGCTCACTTCGATGGTGTCGGAAGAATATAATAAACTGGCTATGTCTTCTACAGTGTTTGGAATATTGTTTTGATTTTGGTTGCTGTTGGAGTCGAACCCTGTTCGCCTATTTAATGCTTCCATAATTTGATTTGTGATGAAATCGTGTTTTATTAAACACGACTTAGTAAGTGTTGACACTTTACTGGATGGCCAACACGTGAACTATTTCTAGACGTTGGATTAAACCGTTTCATATGCCTTTTGTTAAATGGCTGGATCCTTCTGGAACGTCAGTTTGAACCCTTCATTTTTGCTCTCGTCTATAGGGTTTTCAGAGAGAAAAGGATTGGCGATTTGAGAGAGACTGATTTTCTTTGAGTGGTATAGTGAGATCTTCCTTCAATTGTTGTATTCTCTGTGAATGGTGGAGAAATCTGAGTGATTTCTCTGTTGTATCATTTGGTGGTGTTCGAAGGTTTTGTTGGCTGAGATCTGAGTGAATCTCTGTAGATCTGTTGCTGTGCTTGAGAGATAAGTCTCATTTACATCTCTCTGAACGTTCTGTAAATCTATTGCCATTTTTGGCTGTTTAGTGCAACCGAACACAATCCAAATCTTTGGATGCTCAACGAGGGATGTAGGCGTTAGATGTGGTCGTCGAACCTCCGGGGCTTAGGCCGAAATAATTCCTTTGTGTTCTTTTTAATTTTCTACAATTTATTTCTGTTCGATTAAGGTTTTCTTGTCTCTCAATTTTAATATCGTGTGGTCCTGTCCTAACAGTGGTATCAGAGCTACGGCCAAAGGAACAAGATATCTGGATCTTAGAGAAATTGGTGGACCTGCAACGGTCCTGAGTTTTTGGAATTGCCAAAAGGCAGATTTAAAACAATACTAGTTATTTAACTCGTTTGGTGAGATCTTTTTTAATTTTCTGTAAATTAATTTTTCAGAAACTTGAGTTTCCTAAATTTTTCCTTGATTCTTTCGTGCACCGTTGAAACCTCCTTGAGACTAATCTTTGTCCAGTGGCTTCTGTGAGGCCCCTAGAATCCGAGATAAATCAAGTACGGGTGTGCACTTGGAGAATCTTGTTGGAGAGAACTGTGAAACCTTGAATTCAGTTTCTGTGATTGTTGTTTGTTAATTGATCTTGCCTGTTTTCTTCTAATATTGCGAGAATTGTGAAACTTTGTATTACTGTGTGTTCTATTGTATTTCAAACTTGATATAAATTTGCATTTCTTGACTTCTTGGATAAACTATTGTGAGTCCAAATTGATCTTGTATGAAAAATTGTCTGCACTATGGCTACTGCTAAATTTGAAGTTAGTCAGTTTGATGGCAAAATTGATTTTGATATGTGAAGTCAGAAAATGAGAGCAATTTTAATGCAAATGAAATGTGCCAAGTCCTTAGATGATTCATGGCCTGAGGGCATAGCTCCTAATAAGAAATCTGAACTTGAGGAAATTGCTTGGAGTACCGTATTTCTGTATTTGTCTAATAATGTGATCAGAAAGTAGGTGAAACTACTACTGCCTCTGATCTTTGGGCAAACCTTAAGGCTAAGTATGAGACCAAAACCACTTCAAATAAATGTTTTCTCTTAAACCAATTTTTCTCCTAAAACAATTTTTCTCCTTTAAAATGGATCCTGCAGTTAACATAGAAGAGAACCTTAGTAGGTTCACAAAACTTACCCAAGACTTGGCCAATTGTGATGAAAAACTTTCAAAAGATCAATTGGCTGTAGTTCTGTTAAACTCCATAAGTGATAAGTACAAGGACATTAAAGTTGCACTTGAATATGGTAGGGATGAACTCACTGTTGATGATATAACCAATGCTTTAAGGAATAAAGCTTTAAAATTAAGGCTGAGTCAAGTAACAGTCATACTGGAACTATTTTTTTAACTAAAGGAAAATCTTTTGAAAAATCCACACAAAATTTTAAGTTTTCAAAAACTAATAGGAGATGGGTTGACAGAAATAAGACCAAAAATAATGCAAAAGGTAAAAAATGCTATTATTGTGGTAAACTTGGTCATTTTGCAAAAGATTGTTTTAAAAAGAAAAATGATTCAAAAGAAAAGAGCCTTGATGGAAGCAATGCACTGTCCTATGATAAAACTAAAACAGAAAATGGCTTTGTGTTAGTAAGTGCTGAAAAATGCCTAAGTAATGAATGGATACTTGACTCAGGATGTTCTTTTCATATGTGCCCCAATAAAAAACTGTTTTATAAATTTAGAAAGAACCAAAGGGAGACAGGTTATAATGGAAAACAACTTTGCATGTAAAGTGAATGGAATTGGGACTGTCAAATTATTAGTAGAAAATGGTTATGTTTTGTTTCTGGAAAACACAAGACATGTCCCAAATTTGAAAAGAAACTTAGAGTCCTTAGGAATGTTAGATGACAAGGAGTTTAACATAATTATGGGTCAATGACATATAAAATTTTTTAGGGGAAATGACTTGGTCACTTCAGCCCCTAAGAGACATGGCCTTTATTGTCTGAATGCAAAACCTTTGCTTGGATTAACTGCTTCTGTTGTATCTGAAAAATTTACTTTGGCAAAACTGTGGCATGAAAGGCTTGGTCATATTGGTAAAAAGGGTTTAAATATTTTGCAATCAAAATGTGTTTTTGGAAAACATAATCTTGGTGATTTTGGCTCTTGTGAACATTGTATTTTGGGAAAGCAAGCCAAACTTCATTTTCAAAGTGGAATTCATAAGTACAAACAAAGATTTGAGTATTTGCATGCTGATCTGTGGGGTCCTGCTTTTGTCTCTATTTTAACTGATTTTAAATATTTTTTGCTAATAGTTGATGATTTCTCAAGAAAAATTTGGGTTCATATACTAAAGTCTAAAGATGAGACATTTTTTGCTTTTAAGAACTAGAAAATTCAAGTTGAAAATCAAATTGATCTTAAAATAAAATATTTAAGAGCTGATAATGGCTTGAAATTTTACAATTCTGAATTTGATAATCTTTGTAAGGAATATGGTATCATGAGACACAAAACTATTCCACACACACCACAATAAAATGGAATGGCTGAAAGAATGAATAGAACTGTGTTAAATAAAGTTAGATGTATGCTATTAAGCTCTGGACTGCCTAAAATATTTTGGGGTGAAGCAGTTAAAACTGTAGCTTATCTGATTAATAGAAGTCCTACTAGTGCACTAAACTTTGCTATTCCTGAAAATGTGTGGTCAAATAGTCCTGTAAATTACTCTTATTTAAAAATATTTGGTTGTGCTGCCTATACTTATCAAAATATTGGTAAACTAGAACCAAGATCATTAAAGTGTGTTTTCTTGGGTTATGATGAACATGTTAAAGGTACAGATTAAATCTAAAAAAAAGTTATAGAGTAATAATTAAAAAAGATGTAGTTTTCAATGAATCATTGATGCCATGTCTTGAAAGAAAGAAAATACTTTGACTGAAAAAGATGTTCAAATTGAGGTGGAGCCTTCCTGCAGTAACCAGAATATTTCTGTAACTACTACAGAAGAAAATGAAAATGAAGAACATGTTATTTTACCTGAAACTGAAGATGAAACTGAACATGTTGAAGAGGATGATTCTGCAACTCTTCTCTTTGATAAGTATCAACTCACAAGAGATAGAGAGAGAAGGCAAATCAGATCCTCCACTAGATTTGATAGTGACACCTTTGTATCTTTATTTACCTACCAAGACCGCACTGAAAATGAGCCAAACACTTTTGAAGAAGCCATGAAATGTAAAAAAAGAAAAAATTGGAAAATGGTCATGGAAGATGAAATGTCTTCACTCTTTAAAAATAAGACATGGATACTAGTTGATAAGCCCAAAGGATAGAAATTAATTGATTGCAAGTGGATTTATAAAATAAAATCTGGAGAAGGTGATGATAAAAATATTAGATATAAAGCTAGACTTGTAGCAAATGGTTTCACACAAAAAGAAGGCGTGGACTTTACTGAAATTTTTTCTCCTGTTGCTAAGTATGTTACTATCAGATGCTTGCTTGCACTTGTTACACAATTTAAATGGGAACTTGATCATCTAGATGTTAAAACTGCTTTCTTGTATTGAGAATTAGATGAAATAATATACATGAGACAACCAATTGGTTTTGAGGAAGGTGATCCTAAAAACACTGTTTGTTTGTTAAAGAAATCCTTGTATGACCTAAAGCAGGCACCTAGGCAGTGGTACAAAAGATTTGACACTTTTGTCTTGAAACTTGGATTTAAAATAAGCCAATATGATGCTTGCTTGTACTGCAAAGGTAGTGGAGTTGAAAACTCATTATATATGATCCTGTATGTGGATGATATGTTGTTGGCTAGTTCTGATAAATCAAAAATTGATGATATTAAATCAAAGTTAAGTTCTGAGTTTGAGATGAAAGACCTTGGTGCTGCTAAAAGAATATTGGGCATGCAGATTTGGAGAAAAAAGGATAAAAATATTTTATTTTTAAATCAATGTGACTATGTGTCTAAAATCTTGAAAAAAATTCAACATGCATGATTGTAAGCCTGTAACACTGCCTCTTGCTAGTCATTTTAGATTGTCTTCTGAATTTTTCCTAAATCTAAAGATGAATATGCCAGAATGTCAAAAATTACGTATGCTAATGTAATTGGTTCTGTGATGTATTTGATGATATGTACCAGACCTGATCTTGCATATAGTATTAGCATTTTAAGTAGGTTTATGAGTAACCCTGGTGAAGAATATTGATATGCCTTAAAATGGTTATTGAGATATCTTAAGGGATCATTAAATTTAGGCTTAATGTTTAAATCAGATAAAAATGGAATAAGTTTAAAAGGGTATACTGATTTTGATTTTGCTGGAAATAGAGATAATAGAAAATCAACCTCATCTTACTTTTATACATTGTGTGGTACTGCTATCAGTTGGAAGTCTTAACTTCAGAAAGTTGTGGCTCTGTCATCAACTGAGGCAGAATATATAGCTGCAACTGATGGTGTTAAAGAAGGAATATGGTTAAATGGTTTATTGTTTGAAATGAGTTTTAATGATAACCACATTGTACTATTTTCTAATAACCAAAGTGCTATTCACCTAAGTAAAAATCTCATGTTCCATGATAGATCAAAATATATTGATGTTAAATATCATTTTATAAGAGATATAATCTCGAAAGATGAAATTAAGATTGAAAAAGTCTCTACTCATTTTAATCCATCTGATATGGATACAAAAGTAATTCCTTTAAACAAATTCTTAAATTGCTTAAAACTTTTATCTATTGATTCTTTGTGATTCTTATACAGGTACTTGGAGAAAATGAAAAAGACGTAAGATTATGCTCCTGGCTGCACTAATAGCTCAAAGTCTGGCAGCAAGATGGAGATTGTTGGAATCGAACCTTGTTCACCTATTTAATGCTTCCATAATTTGATTTGTGATGAAACCGTGTTTTGTTAAACATGACTTAGTAAGTGTTGACACTTTACTGGATGGCCAACACGTGGGCTATTTCTGGACGTTGGATTAAACCGTTTCATATGCCTTTTGTTAAATGGCTGGAGCCTTCTAGAACGTCAGTTTGAACCCTTCATTTTTGCTCTCGACTCTAGGGTTTTCAGAGAGAAAAGGATTGACGATTTGAGAGAGACTAATTTTCTTTGAGTGATTTTTGTGTAAAATCTCTGATTTTATACTAAGTATAGTGAGATCTTCCTTCGATTGTTGTATTCTGTGAGAATGGTGAAGAAATCTGAGTGATTTCTCTGTTGTATCATTTGGTGGTGTTCGAAGGTTTTGTTGGCTGAGATCTGAGTGAATCTCTTTAGATCTGTTGTTGTACTTGAAAGATAAGTCTCATTTACATCTCTCTGAACGTTCTGTAAATCTGTTGTCATTTTTGGCTGTTTAGTGCAACCGAGCACAATCCAAATCTTTGGATGCTCAACGGGGGATGTAGGCGTTAGATGTGGTCGTCGAACCTCCGGGGCTTAGGTCGAAATAATTCCTTTGTATTCTTTTTAATTTTTTGCAATTTATTTCTGTTCGATTGAGGTTTTCTTGTTTCTCAATTTTAATATCGTGTGGTCCCGTCCTAACAATTGCGATTCTGGATCTAGTTTTAGGCTATGGTTTGGGATATGGGTCAAGTGGAGAAGTAGAAAAGGGTTGTGGCGGCGCTGGTCCCTTCACTCACTCTGATGGTGGTGGAAGAATATGATGTTGGTGGTGGTCATTGGGATAAATTTTGATATGATTTTTTGTGGTGTTTGGGTGGTAGTAGTTGTGATGCAGGCGGCTCTAGTGAGGTGGTGGTAATGTTGGGGATGGTGGTAAGGTCGTGGTGATATTGGTAGTGATTGCCGTGGAGGTGGTACAGTGGTTGTGACAGGGATGGGATGGGTGGGGATGTTTATGACTAATTTATTTGGTTAATTGTAATCAACAAATTGATAAATTTGTGAATAATAAATAATATATGACCTAAAAATATGATCATGATTCACAATTATTTAAGTTATGATCAAGAAATAACTTGTGATTAATTAATTTGATATTTTGTAACTATGAAATAAGTTGTAACTTATAAAATTTGTGATTTGTGATTGATAAATAAATTGTGATCTGTAAATTTTTTGATTTGTAATAGATAAATAAATTGTGACCGGTACACTTTTTGATGTTGTGATCGATAAATAAATTGTAACCTATAGATTTTTTTATTTATGACCAATGAATAAATAGTAACCTATAAAATTTTAGATTTGTAATCGTAAATAATATAGAATTGTGACCTGAATATATTTAATTAATAAAATAATTATTTTATAAATAAAATTTTATTATTATCCAATTTTTGAAATTTTAAACATTGTTTC
>NW_019230984.1:115289-130283 GCF_002742605.1 Olea europaea var. sylvestris
TGTTTCATTTTGTTATCCAAGAATATCATTGAAACTTGAAATTCAAACTTAACTTTTTCTATGATCATCTCATGTAAGCTCAGCGCTAAAACTACAGATTGGAAGTCATACGGAAGGGTCAAAATGAAATGCATTTTGAGAACAATGAAAAGCATTGTGCCAATAATTCTAAACAGTGACACTACCTGATTATGGTGATATTAACAGCCCTTCTATCAGCCTCAAAAGTTCGGGTGTCAGACATAATCTCTGCAGTGGCATCGCCGAGTTTCTATCTGAGAGCTTTTATGTTAGGCTAGAGTAATGAAAAGGAAATGTGAAATAGTGAAACATACATAAAAGAGAAGAAAAACAATTTTTAAAATTTACGAATGAGCTGCTTACTCGCAAAATCTGTAGAAATCCTCAATGAATGCTTTGTAGAGGACACTCTTCATAATTTCAATGTTCTTGTTATCCAAGTCCCACTAATAAAACCCTATTAACATTCTAAAACTTGTTTTTGCTCAGTGTTCACTAACAAGAACTTAATAGTAACTTGATAAATGCTGACAAGCATATTTTGATATTCCATTCTGTTGGTATTATTTTCCTTTTTCCTTTCATGAGTGAAATCTACTCGAACAATTCGCAGTAAAATTTGATTGCTTCATCATTATTACTTCAACAACATTAAACTGGACCTGGTATCTCTAGGGTTATGCGCTCAGAGGAATATGGAGCAAGGGGTGCGTCAACAAGAAGCAATCTGTAAAGCTTTGTAATATTCTGAGCAACTATCAGGATAGCAATGCTGTAGAATGAATGGAAATTTTTTTCGTTAACTTTATATAGAAAACAAAACGTTAAATAAAGACATATTGCCTATCAAATATTCTCAAAGGGTGATATTTCTCCAACTACTCTTGAACATCTCTCTCATGCAATGTTCCTAGTGACAATTAACACAAAATTGTCGATCATGTAACTATATCTAACCAATATGTACAAAAACTGAGTCAACAATATAATTTCTAGTTTAATTTATCCAAGTGATTAAAGGATTCTGCAGCATGATTCTACCTTATCTCTGCCGCAAGAAGCAAAATGAAAACTAAACTTTATAGACACAATTGCTTATACCTATCACAATCTTATTTCAACTGAACATGCTTTCTACGAGTTTACATAAGTGACCAAAACTTTGCACTTCTAGCAAGCATCATGGGAGAATGCTTTAAATTTCTTCATTCAGATTAGCTATTTGAGCATTTAAATTAATGTGTCATTATGTCTTAACCTGTAATTGACAAGAAACTATTTTCTCTTTTAGTTCTAGCATTATACCAGATTTTCATTGTACCTCATAGACACATATCTACACTCTATATGCACAATAGTTCAAGAGTACTTGGACAACATTAATAAATATTATCTTATTTACAAGTACGAAGACAAAGAGAACAATAAAAACAAAAAATAATAAATGAAAAATGAAAAATGAAGAAATCACCGAATGGAAATTGCCAACCATATGCTAACTGAGGCATTTGAATTAAAATATCATTTAGTTGTTTCATAAACTCAAAAAAAAAAATTACATCATAAATAAATATATATCTGCCTCTAAGGGAACTCTTTAAAGGATGTAAAAGCCAAGGCTTTGATCTTTGAGCTTTTTCTGCCAAAGAATTTTGGAATCTAAAATATTCGGATCAAATATAGTGCCATACAACATTGAAATTTCAAGAATATAAAAGTCAACTGAAAAAGAAAATATCATATACAAATTTTCTACTTAATATCTCAGTTTGATCCCAAGGGTCCAACTTCCATACATCCTTTTCGATAATGGGTCTTTTGTAGCCTTGACACATAAGGGAAGTCATCCATCCAAAGTAATTTCCTATGACTGGGAAAAGGCACAGGTGAAATCGACAAGCTATGATTGAACAACAAAACATGATAAAGATAATATAATATCTAACTGGATCACAAGTGATGGCAGCTAAAAGTACACAGAACGAAGTAACAACTTGGATGTTAATGCTTCGGATCCAAAGTTACTTCATCAACTAATGGCTCGTTCTCAAAAATTACATGCACATTTGCCGCTTCTAAAGCTTGAAGTTGTCTTTTCAATCGTTCAGAAAATGCCTCTGCTTCACTAGTGCCATGACATTTCAACCAACCTAACCTACTAAGCTAAACTTCCAGGTCTCGATCCACTACAATCCCCTAAAATCCTAGAGTTTTAAGAACTTTTCATGAAACTTCTGCAATTGTTAAGTTCACAAGTTTTGTTTTACCCTCCCCTCTTTGACTCTAACAATCTCTATGCCCAAACTTCTATGTAATAAAACTTACATTTCAACAATATCTTCTCATTCATAACATCTTAATCGTGGCTTAGAAAAAGAAAATTACAATAACTTCGTTTAACATTGCACAACTTATTTGAATAAATGAGAAGATAAAATTTCAAACAGAAGAGTTTCAAAGTATGTTATTTCAATTCCAAAGTATAAAGTATATACGTGCCTAAAAAGTGCTTCTATGTCATTATCTTTGATCCTAAAGTGTGATGTAGTTTATCGACTTTCGAAATGAAATAAATAAAGAAGAAATAGTCTATGCAGATTTCTACATCGAAAGACATAAACATAGGCAGCAAGATTCATCTATTTGTACTCATTCATGCAAATGATCACATTTTCTTTTGCTGTTATCCATCATATGAACTCAGTTTCTGGCATGTAAAATATCAATCATATGAAGTTAGTTTCATCAGAAAAGAAATAAACCAAAAAATTGCGAATAAATATTTTGCAAAAGCAATTGCAGAACAAGACAATATTTACGAAGAAGTTCAGTATATGATGTCTAGCCAATTATGTATGAAGAAAGATTTCCATAGCGAGTGGACATTAAAGATCTAGGTGGCAGCTTCCTCCTACGCTCGTTGTGACTCAAGTCATCTGTGAAAACTTCATTTTTCTTGTTCAAATTCGAGCAATTGATGGAACCTGGATAATAATAATCCAAGAAACTATCAAATTCGGGCCAAAGATTGTTGAATGGCTGATAATAATCTTCTATTGGACAAGATATGAAAATCAATTTTCAGAACAATTACGCTACACGGCCAAATAAAATCCAGATTAAATCGCGGCTTACGTGGCAAAAAAAAGGAAAACGGAGAAGGACCAAATAAGGGCTGAAAAGGAAAACAGAGAGACAAATTAATGACTGATTGTGTAGTCCCTTTTGACCAGATCTCCTACCCATTTCCCCCATTTCACCCCACCGTCCACTCCTTTTTGCCCCAAATCACTCACCGCCCACGCCAATCACTCTTCATTCTTGATTCATCAATTATTCTCCAGCCACACAGTAGGTTTCATCCAAAGAACTCGACTCTTTCCATCAATAGTTTTCGCTTCCACTCTGACTGCTCCTCCATCCATCATTTTGCTGCCAGACGCTTGACCATCTTCGGTCAATAACGAAGTCAACACTAGAATTTCGTCGCTCACTGCAATTTCAATTTTTATGCTTTGCACAGGTAGAAAAACCAACTTTGATACATAAACGTATGTGTTCAATTTTTATTTTTATTTTTATTTTTTCGTAGAATCAGTAGCTGAAACACCAAAATTTTCCATTTTCCAAGATTCTCCTGTATGTGTGCTAATTCATCTATGTTAGAAGACTTTTCTTGAAATTTAAAGTTTAAGGGGAGAAAGAAATGGCACGTGCGTGTGAATGGGGTTGAGGTTAAAAATGTATGGCAGAAAATCAATGGGTTCTTCGTGGTTTTGCCAAGACTGTAACATCTAGTTAGCTTGTTTACTATTGGCTTATATATATATGTTTATATATCAATTTTCACATGAGATGGTGGTGTGTGAACTATGAATTGTATGTGTTTGATTTCAAACCTGCTAGTACACATTTTACTTGTTCAGATTTGGAGTTATACTTCTTCGTGGTTTTTGATATATTTTTAATTAGTCAATTGTTCTTGCTTTATAAGGGTTTAGTTATACTAATTCTGTCATTTATTCCCATCTCAAAATGGTTGGAAGAAATTATGGAATATGTCATAGTTGTAGATCTAAAAGCCACTTCTTTACCAAATGCCCAAAAAAAGGCCGATGTCCATCATGCAAGCATGGATTCGAGAAGTGCTTCATCGTCGAAAAGGAGACTGTCAATAAAGTCATTTATTTTTTTGCTGCAGTGCCAATTATGGTTTTTGGGAATGGATTGTCAAAGAAAAGTGAAGCGATCAATCATCTAGCGGCACGAATGTCTCAGTTAATGATGCGGCAAATGAAAGAGTAGACGATATATCACGCATGTTCCAATCTCGCATTCGCCTCAATGATGAAGTAGACCTTCGAATTTCGATGAACGTGACGATATACAAGGCAGAAGGCAGTGCAGAGTCGAATGCACAGGGGAAGAGGTCGACTTGATTAGTAGTTATGAGTCGAATGAGTTATTACATGCACTTTTGTATGTGTAGAATTATTATGACTGAATCTATTTAAAATATTCGAATGTCAATGGGTACATTGCATATTTTGTAGCCTTGCATGTATGATGTTGACTTAAGTTCACTACCCCTGACCGGATTATTTTTTGGCAGCCTAGTATCGATATTATGGCTCTTATGTGATCAAAAGTGCAACTTCCTAGTATACTTGTATTGAAATCTTGGTCTACATAATTACGTGTATTTTTCATTTACATTCCCGGTGGAGAAAATAAGTGAAGTCAAAATTACTTATTGCCTTAAATTAGGACACCAGGAAAAAAGTAGTGAAGTCAAAATTTCTGGCTGCTTGAATTTGTCTTCTGTATTTTAGTATGAAAAGAATTTAAGATTGCTGAACATGATACCCTGAACTAAAGACTTCACTTTAGTGTTTTTGATTGTTATTGGGTAGCACAAAGACTTCAATCACATGTTTTTATGAGGGGTGAGGTACACTGTTGGCAAGAATAATTTGCAAGACCTTGCCATCAAGGATATACAAGCTGAGTTTTTAGTCTATGATTGAGGTTACAACTGAAACCACGTTGCCCAATTGTACGCTTTTGTAAGTTATTCACTTATGAGAAAAAAACCACGTTTTTTTTATTAACAATAACAGAAAAATTAATTATTACTTTAACTTAATAAAAATACGTTTTTTCTGTTATTGTAACTTAATAAAAATCACGTTTTTTTTTTATGTTCGAGCCATCTAATCACTTGATTTATGGGGGGATGCAAAGTTGCTGGATCATTTTTGTTCTTCTTTGGTGATCCTATTTATGTATGTTTTGAAGTATCATTTCCATTGAAGTCATACCCACACGGCAACATTTTCTCAAAACCCTACTAAGCAACATTAAAAAATACTCTAAGATAGGATATAAGTCACTACCAGCATTGACTTTTCACATATTTCTCCACACATAATAGAATAGTGATTGGGAAAATGGGAACAACCCAGCGACATTTAAAAAAATGAAAAAATAAAAAGACCAATGACTTCTTTTCTAGTAAGATTCTCCTTCAATATGTCATGCTCCACACTATTAAAGTTTTCACAATTTCATCATTTATTAAAAATGGAAAAGTAGCATTTTCATCACAATATTACAACTAAAACATTCTCTTTCCTCACCACTTTAAGCATTCAAGGTTACACAATATAATCTCCAAAAAAGTTGCTGGAATCCTAATAAATCTAAACAACAAGAAATTGAGATCCCTCTTTGAGACGAAATAGATAATAAGTAAACTTTTGATGCCCAACTTTTTTGTACCCCAAGGCCACTAACATCAACTGCCCAACATCAATTGTCGGTTGGAGGCCATCAAATTCCAGTGTTACCTACATAGGAAACCAGAAATCTTTCATAAGTAAATATATGAATAAGAAAAAGTTAGAATCATGATCATATAATTTGACAAACTAAAAGTATTCCCAAAGACAAATTCCTCAATAGAAACATAACCATTCCAAGATTTTCTCTTCTTCCACAATTAAGACCTTAAAAAAAAAAAAATACCTTGGCCTCATCATCTATTTATCCAAGTGACCTTCAAAAAAATAGTTGGAAGCCCAAACCTTTATCATTATCCAATTGACCCTCACTTGCCTAAGCCACCTTGGTCTGGTAAATGAGAAAAATAGTATGACATTGCTTCACCTACAATACATTGAGAACATTGATAGCTGCATGCATGAAAAAAATATACATCGAAAGTTGAAATGTCATAATTTATTCTTACCTTGTGAACTATGCATAATGTTTGTTGATGAAGGAGGGGCGAAATTTAAAGATGGCAGCACACCTAAAAGGCAGAATGGTGTCGTGATGGAATATTGTGTTAAGGAGAATGTCGCCGGCCTGGGGTGCTGTAAATATGAGGTCGGTTTCTGCACGGAATGTTGTTCTGTTTGAGCATGCTGAATGTCGACCACACTTTCAGTCGTATCCCTTTGCCTCATGCTTGGTCGCTTTCCTTTGTTTGGTGCCGAGCTTCCCTAAAACTGCATAGAATGTGATCAGTATTAATTATTAGAGACATTTGAAGTTCAGAGTCTAGGCTTCGAACATACCTTGCCTTTCTTCGAATTCGACTCCAACGGACCTTTTCTCCGAAGTTTCTTGGGGGCCCCTTTTGTGCGCGACGCCACTGGATCACATATAGTCACGCTATCATGATGTTGAAAATCAGCGCATTGGTCCATAATTTCAAAAGAATTTTTGGATATAGCATTGCTTCCTGTACCCGACTTCTTAGACATCATGAGGTCTTGACATTGAAGTTTTATCCATTTCATAATCACACGTGCTCGACCCTCATCGTCTGTCATGAGGTCCGCTATTTCTTCAAAAGCACAGCACATGTCGCCGTACCTCAACTGCTCGGGAGTACTAACCAAACCGTCGTAATTGACTGCGACCCTAGTGTGTGCTCTACTAACATCTTTCCTCCACCTCCGCAGTATGTACCTCTCAGGAAGTAATGTGATGTCACAACGAATCAGTACTGCAATAGCATGCTGACAAATTATTTCCCTAAACTTGAACAAATGGCAGCTGCAAAGAATATCACAATTTTGTCTATCAAATGAGACGACGAATGTTTTCTTCCTCCGTATCCCGCCGCCCATAACGTCCTGCCAAACCTCATACATCGTCTTTGAGGGTCCCTCGAAGTAGAGATGAGGTCGTAGTAAACCTTTCTGTAAACTCAGCCTGAGCCTCCTTGAATTTAGAAATAGTGTACACTGATTGAAATTGTTGCTCCATCTCATATTCTGTAGCACACGGTAATGTTTGCGCAAATGACTTGAAATTAGTTTGGAACTCCTTCTCAACTTTATTGCACAGTGCTCCCTCATACTGTTCGATGAATTGCTTCAATGCCGTCTTCAAATGCACATACCCATCAAAGAATACATTCATACTCTCGCTTCTCTATGTCGTTAACATCCCTGCCCAGAAACTAGTCTTCAGAAGACAAGGAACCCAGCGACCTCTATTTGCATACCAATCGTTATCATGCAAGCCATAAATATCAATCATGGCAACCCAACCTTCTTCGAACTCCTGGACAAACTGTGAATCATATACCAATCTGTGTATCGCTCCAAATATTGATGCCTTGTTTTCGTGGTGTCCAAACTTCTCGAGCAACTTTTTCAGAATGTGCCACAAACACTATCTATGTCTTGTGTTCAAAAAAACTATCTGAATTACATTTTGCATTGCCCTGTCCTGATCGATAATTATCCCATGCAGTGCTTGTCCATGCATTTATTGGAGCCATGTTTTAAACAACCACACAAAAGTTTCTGTGTCTTCATTTGATACCAATCCACAACCCAACAGTATGGATTGTCCGTGATGATTAACTCTAACAAAAGGGGCGAAAGGCATGTCATACTTGTTTGTCAAGTAAATGGTATCAAATATAACAACATCGTTGAATTCCTTATACGCTTGTCTACAGCGATTATCTGCCTAAAATATGTTCTTCAATCGAGAATCATCGTCCAGATCCATACTAAAGAAAAAGTCCGAGCTCTGTGCTTGCATTTTTGAAAAGTATGTTTGTATTGCGGCGGCATCTCCTTTCCCAAGTCTTAATCGTCTCACTTTTTCAATGTAATTTCGGCAATCATTTTCCACGCAACTCATGTTCTCATAACCACCTACTTCTAAAACAGCTGAATTGTAACTTTTATGCAATAGAATTCCTGCCAAATCATTTACTTGTAGCTTGCACTTCACGTGTGCACTCAATTCTCTATTGTAGCAAAATAACCTGGATTTCAAAGGGCTAGTTTCATGATTGTGGTCAAGGTTGATAGTATTAAGTCTCAAACACCATAAATATCTACAGAAGCAGAGATTCTCGCTTTACAATCCATCTGTATTGTTGGTTGCGGCTTCGACGATCCGTCAGTATTTTCGTTTCTTTGACCTTCTCAACTACATGTCAGTTTCATTATGATAGTAACTTAAAGTTTGAGCAAAATCTATAATTTTCTGTACAACGAAATTCTTTATAGAACTTCGAATAATACTGGTGCAATCACCAATTTTCTATTCTAATTCGTATAAAGTATTTTCTTGTCCTGCAACTGTAGAATCTTTTAGTTTATATCATTAAATACTATTACGCCCTTGTTTGAGCCCCATGCTTTTGGAAAAATACATTTTTAACAGTATTTTGACATTATTTCAACCACACATTCTTCAATAAAATAATATTACACGCAAATCCAAAACTTTTTTCTTATTTTTTAACCACGTATTTTCCATCAATACACTATTCAAAAATTCATTCTTCTCAAAAAATGAGGCTCAAACAAGGTGTACATATTCCTTTAAATAAAAAATACTACTTATCATCTTATTAAAACCAATATTACTGTACATTAAACTTTCCCCTTTTGTGTCTAACTGAAATCGTCTAGCAATGTCAAAACGTATGGCATTAAATTCAATGGCTGGAAATATGGATATTCAAATTCAAATTGAGAATTCTTGCTATGTTGTTGTTTTTTTTATTGATTGCTATAATAGATAATTGTCGATTCTTTCGCTCACGTTTCAGAAAATCATCTTTTAGCCAATGACCTTCGTTCATGATTATAGGTTGAGATATTTTGCACGTCACCATCATTATAACCACCTTCAATATACATTTCACCCTATTAGCAACACTTTATAGTTTGGCAATACAAATCTTTGTAAGGATAAATGGAGGAAATCATGGGCATTTTCAAAAGTGTCACTGCTCTCCAGGTTTTTTCTTCTTGATAAAATTTGATAGCATTATTTTGAGCATTCATCTATGCATTTGTGTTATTTTACATGACCGAACTTATTATATCATGTTGTCATATCAATCACATGGTTAATTATGATTGCATTCTTTATTCATAAAAGGGGTTTGATAAGGGTGGACCAACGGGCATCTTCCTTCAAAATTGGCTCCTTGCCCAATCCTATTTATTTCAGCTCTTACTCTGCCAAGAAACATATGATTTTTTAAATTTTTATGAATTTTTGCTTGTAGGTTATATCATAGCTTGTGGCTGCTTTGGTGATAGTGATCAACGTTTACCTTTTGGTGGACTACTTCTCTACTGAAGGGAGTGGAGTTATATTACATCTATGGTATTCATCGTTACAGCTGCATATATCTATATTCATCTTTACATCTTCACAAAGAGTCCGCACAATGTTGGAGAGATAAGGAAGAAGATCCTCACATTCAAGGTGATAAGGTCATATGTTCGTTTGCTGTTATAGAGAAGTTGAGGAATAGAGGAAACCAATGATGACTAGTTCAAACCAAAATGCTTATCCAATGAGATGCAATATACCTGGCATGAGAAAACCAACATATCAGAGTATCAGATTCAAGAAGGATGCAAAAAGATCAGATTAGTTCAAAGTTTGAATTTTAGAGATTTTTCTACAAAGTAGTTTTATTTGTTTCACTGTGTTTTATCCTATTCAAACAGACACCTATGTAACTTCTAGTGCTCACATTCAATGCAAAAATCTTCAATACAGTAAGCAGTTTATCCATTAAAAAAATATAACAATTACATTTTTTCTTCTCACCCGTTCTCTCTAATGCTATAATAATCAATTTTTTATAATTCTATACATAATTAAATCACATTTTCAGTTTTACGTTTCTCGATAAAGATTTTGTATGAGGATTGTCCGTTTGTCATAACATTACATGTACATTTTTAACTCAGTATTAGAAACTTAAATGGTTTAATCTCATACACCGGCTTATTGTTTAATTTTTTGTATGAATGTAATTCTAACTTACACAAATCTATATGTGTAATAATGGGTCACTGAATGATTGAATGCATTCGTTACATGCAATGCAATGACTTTTGGGCTTCTCGTCTTTTGGGCTTCTCGTTCCAGTATACTGTAATTATCAAAAAATTATTGAGATGTTATCGAACAGTTGAAACTCAATGAAAGGACTAAGACCTTAAAAATTGAGTACATAACAGGTGGGAATTTTGCCCCAATAATGATATCAAATGATAGCTAACTAAATTTCTATTTGGAGCTAAATAAAAGGGATCCAAAGTTAACACCATATCCTCTGCTTGTTGAATTGTTGGATGTGATGAACATTACTACACTTGAATCAGTATTTGGACCTTATTTGGGAATGCTACTTCCCATTAATTTAATGATTAGCTCATTTTCTAATGTTCTGATGATGAATGAGTTTTTTGCAAGCATGGATATGGCCTCGTGAGAGTTAAGAACAAAGATTTGCTTCAATGCGTTTCATGTTGACAACACCCATCCCACGCTCAACATAGTAAAACTTGGTGTCACGAAGCCCATTGAAACTTTTATCTAACTATTTTTGACCCACAAGCATTTTTTGTCACTGCAGTATCATTAGCTCCTACAACACTGACATAAGTGATAGATTTGCTCGGATTCAAGAAGCTAGTCATCTAAGATGTAGTGGGGCTGAGATAAAATGATTTGTTGCAATGCTCCAAAATCCTTCTTCTATACTAAAAGCATGCACCACATTTGTTCTTCTTCAGTTTACCATCCCTACTGGTCGGCATGCACAACATCATGTAGGCTTTTGTAGAATGGTGAAGTACCAATGGTGTTGCGTGCTTCAACAACAGCAACAAGTGCTCCGTTGGGAGCCAATATTTTTGCACGCATTGTTCTCCAAAATCTAGAGCAACGTCACACGGGGTCTTTGGTCTGAGGAGTATCTCATAATCATAATTCCATAGGAGTGGATGTTTGAGTGATCGAGAAAAATGGCCCGAGAACCAATCTCAATTTATAACTGTAGGTCCAATTATTGTCTTTGAGCTTTCACATTGTTGGTTTTCTTGCTCCATATAAGCTCTTCCTAAAGAGTAAAGAGCTTGCAGTTTCTACCACCAAATAAGATTGTTAGCGTAGTTTGTGTGATTTTTTCTTCACTTTTCCGATTATTTCTCATTTCAGCTGAACATGACATTTGTGCATATGCTTTTACCTTGTGAAACTGGAACTTGAACTTTCTGGGTTGTTACTGTTTTGATGTTAAAAGACTTGCAACACATTCTAGGTGCCTCGTTCGATGGCTTTTTCCAGCTTCTCGAAAAAAAAAATCATAACCTCGAAAGTCCTACCACATGGAAATTCTTGCTCTTAAGGGATGAGCTCCACGATGAAATCACACACGCATAAAAGCCAATCCATCTCTTGTTACCACATCAACTTTCTCTGATGAATCCCAATATACTATATTTCAGTGCTCGAAATTGATTTTGTGGACATAGACATTACATAAACATGGATTGAGATAAGAATTGAGGGTTTTTTTTTTTGGGTGTGTAATGAAGACTTTGGGTGGTTTTAATTTTTTCACTTTTTGTTTGAAAGCTGTAACAGTGACCTGGGGAATTGGGGAAAATGTGGCGAGAATAACTGGGGATAAATGGGACAAGATTATGGTTTGAGTTATTAGGCGAGTTTGGGGGAATGATTTTAGCTTTTAAATTGATTACTTGTGGGATTGAGTTCATAGTTTGCCATTTCTGTTTATACTACTTATATTGCAGTAAATCTGGTGATTATATATATATATATATATATAAAGTAAATAACATGGTGTCATATGTCATTATTACTCATGTTCAGGACATGCATAATTTTCCTTACTAAGCATTGGCTTTTGTAGTTCTTGCATTGTAGGTGAACATGGAACTACATAGAGAGCATGGCTGGCTGTGGAGCTCCTACAGGATTCCAGAGTTCGATGTACATGGATGACGACCTGTACGGTTATTTTGTAGGCTACTATCTATTGGGTTATATTTTGGAATCCTATATAGTGTACTTTTGAAATGACCTGTAGACATGTTTATAAGCTTAGAATATATACGTTGGATTATGGCGATATGGTTTTAAGTTTCGATATGTTATATTGCAGTAAATCTGGTGATTATATATATATATATATATATATATATATATAATAATTTATAATACTAAAATAGATAAAAAAAAAAAATTGGAGAAGATTCAAAACTTTATAATACTAAAATAGATAAATTCAATAACTTGTAAATTTTGGTTTAAATAAGAAAATTCAGCCATGCAATATAATTTGTTCTTCTCATGCAGGGCTTGACGGCATAGCATCAAAAATTTTATGAAATGAGTGAGCTTCATTGAAGAAAAATTTGTGAATATAGTGAAAGTGTAAGATTTGATAGTCTGAGGCATATGAACGAGATGATTGCTTGAATCGGAATGATCACGAATATGGGTAGGTTAAATATTGGTCATTTGATTTAAGGGATTTTGTATGGTACGTTTGATTGCAAGCATGAAATTTACATGGAAAGAAAATAAATTCTAGAGAATTCAATTGCCTAAAATTTATATGCATGAAAATTGTCAGTTAAATGTGTTTGATTAAATTATTTTTCAATCTAAAAAATATTATACTTGTCTATTTTTTATTGATTGATAGATGAAAAAGAGTAGATATGTGTGTGCGTGGGAAAATACATGAAATTGACCCAAATAAAAGAAGGATTTTTCAAAATGACCTTTGACTTTTATAAACATTTTGAACTACCTAAAACACCCTTTAACAAATATTAAAAAACAACCCTTTATCTAATAAAAATCTTCTATTTAAGTCTTTAAAAAATTAACAAATAATTTTTCTAAAAATTTGAAAGAATTATTAATGAATAATTATAAAATGGAAAAACCCAAATATAAGAGAGGACCATATAATATAAAAAAGGTTGTTAAAAATAAAAAAGAAATTAAGTTTGAAAAAGAAATTGATAAGATAGGATATCAAGAACAATTATATGCATCACAAGAAATATTAAAATGTTTCAAAGAAAACTTATTAGAAAATTTTGCTAAAGAAATTGTAAGATCAATAATCATAAAAGATATACAAGACATAATAGATAAATTGGAAAAAAGAAAGAAAAATATCTCAAAATATGATATACTTTTTAGAACAGACATAGATATGATAATAGATATTGATATTATAAATTCCCAGACATTACTAGATTTTGAAGAATTACTTAAAAATTTATGAAAAGGATAATAAAAAATAAATTACCACAAGCATACAAAAAATTAGTTTTTATCTTAAGACTTTATATACACCTAATAACAAAAAATAAAAGAATTATTAAAATATTAGTTTTTAGATTCGTGATTATTAGATTTTTGTTCGCTCATAGTAGCACCCGTCCAGTTGATATCAGAGCCATAAAGATCATGGAAATCTTAAAAATAAATAATTATTATCAATGTATTGAAGAAAAAGGATGTTATATATTTTACAACCCCATCCCTAATAAATTAAAAATAATAACATTATATATAACTAGGAATTTACCTAGAGAAATAAAGGAACAAATATTACATAAATTAATTGTAGGATTTATCAAAGATAGACATACATATGAAATAATTTGCGAAATATTTGAAAATGATTTGTATCATAGAGAAATATATGAATCATCATAAAAATATAATGGAAAAAACTAAAAATATTTTAGATAGGAAGTTAGAAAGAATAAGATTAATAAATAATAAAATTTTAGATGAATTATTAATATTTGGAGAAATGACTAAAACTCAAGAAAAACAGATATTAAAATTAAAACAAAAAAGGTATAAAGAAAAAGCAAGGTATTATGAAAAATTAAAAGAGCTAACAAATCCTGAAATTATAAAACAAAAATATGATAAAATAATAAAAGAGTGTAAAAATACTGAGTGTATTGTATTTTATTATTGTCAATCAAAAAATAAATAAAATGTCAATCAGTGAACATATGGAAGAATTAAAACATTTAATAAGAACATTAATTAATGATGTACAAGAAATTAAGAATGAAATAAAAGAAGTTAGAAATGATATAAATATATTAAAATTTGAAGTCAGAAAATTAAAAGAAAATAAAGAAAAGAATAATAGAGTAGATAAAAAATTTATAGAAAAAGAAATAACCAGAATAGGGAAAAAACATATTGAAATGAAAAATATAATAATAGAAACAGGAAGCATGGATGATGAGTTTAGAAAAAACATATTACCTAAAATAATAGAAGAAGATGAATGAAGAATTAGATCTACTTATAGATAATTTTGATCATTTAAGTCTAGAAAGTATAGATGATGAATACCAAATCTTAATAGTGATACAAAATCATTAATAAAAAGAAATGTACAAACAGAAATAATAAAGTCAGATAAACTAGGAATAGAAAGATTAGTAGAATATATTGCAGATGAATTTTTAGGAAAAAATTGGTTAAGAAATTATGAAGAAGAAGCAATATGAGAAAAAGATAATGCAAGAGTTAAGTTAATTAATCTAACAATTTGTAATATGTGTAAAATTAAAGAATATACTCCTGAATTCAATCCATTATTTTTGA
>NW_019230984.1:130413-146859 GCF_002742605.1 Olea europaea var. sylvestris
TATACTTGTGAATTCAAGGAATACTATTATACTCAATTTTATAGTAATGAGAATCAAGAAGTATATCAAGATATGTATTATAATAAATTACCGGGTTCACGAGGAATATATTTTAAAATAGAATTTGAAAAATATATTAAAGAAAATATAGGAATACCTAGAATATTAGGATCAAGAATAAAATTCTTGTTTGAAAGATTTGCATATATATGTCAACAAAGACAATTATTGAAAAAATCAGAAAAATTAACTAGAATATGTTGTGAAGATATGAAAAAACCTACAAGATGGGGATAAAATCCTGAAAAAAGGAATAAAAGAAAATATAAAAACAAGAAATTTAAAAAATATAGAAACTTTAAGAAAAAATACATAAAACCTAGAAGGAAATATTATAAAAGAAAAAATAATATACAGAAAAATAAACCTTATAAGAAAGATAAAAAACAATGTAAGTGTTGGAATTGTGGAGAAATAGGTCATATAAGTCCTGATTGCACAAAGAAAAAAGTGAGAATATTACAAAAGGATTATTTTGAAATAGAAAGCGAATTAAGTGAAATATCTGATATTGAAAATTATAATAATCAAGAAATATTTATAAGTGAAGTAGATTCAGAAGATTATGGATCAGAATCTGAATAGAGAAATTGAAGAAATAGAAAATAATAACATAGAAATCCAAGAATATGAGGGAATAGAAGGTTATGGATTAAAAGTAACTTTTGATAATAATAAATTTAAAAAAATACAAAAGTTATCCTTAAATTTGAAAATAGGAAAATGAGAAATTTTAGATAGAATATGGAGAAGAGAAAGAATAGCAATAAATGAATACCATAAGATCGAAAAAACTATAGATGTTAGGACAATTCAGGGAACACATAAAATAAATATTTTAACAAAAAGTACAGTATCAGAATTATTATCAAAAATAAGTATAAAATATAGTGAAAGGATCCAATCTGTTTATTTAGCAGGAATACAAATAATGTTTAAATCCTTATTTACGGAAGGAATAGATTCACCATTAACTGTAAGTTTACATGATGAAAGAATTATAAATTTGGAAGATGGTCATTTAGGAACTATAGAAGGAAATTTAGCATATCAAAAGTTAATATTTACTTATTACCCAAAATATTGTGTCTCATTGAAAGATAAAAATTTTAATGAAATTTTAGGATTACATTTCAAATTACATAGAAATGATATAATAGAACCAGGAGATCAAATTATCACTATGGAATATAGGGCATTATACACATTTACTAATTCTAATTATGGGAATATTTATTCTAATAAACCATACATAGAAATTCACAAGGAATGTAAGGATATTAGTAAAATAGTGGAACCAAACAAACAAACAAATCTTATTCCAAAAGAATATGAATTTAATATAACTAAAAACAAACCTGAAATAACAGAGTTAAGAGAAGAAGAAGATTATAAAATGACATTTCATAATGGAAGGTTGATAAAGAAATCAAAAAGTCTTAAACTACCAAATAAAAAGGAATATTTGGGAGAAACTAGTGGTATAAAAGAAATATGAAAATAGAAGGAAGATATTTCAATGGTAGAAGGTATATAAAAGGACCAAATATATTGATAGATACAAGAGCTGGTGAATGTCATATGACTGCAAATAAAAATGAAGGATTAATAACTTACAAGATAGAACCATATGAATATAGGAATTTTGATGGACAACTATATATCACAGAATTAAAGGTAAAAGTACCAATAAAAATAGGTGGAATTGATCTTTTAGTACCATGTTATTTGGATGAAAGTATGGATGTTGAACCTCATATATTGTTAGGAATGAGTTTCTTAAATGGATTAGAAGATTATAGTATAAAAAGAGAAGGATTATATATAACTCATAAAGGACAAATTACATTATGTAAAATAGGAAGTGGATGAATAATCAAATAAGCTTTCCATTAGCAGTATATATACAAATTACTATAGTAGAAACAAACATAACAACTTGTGCCTTAATTGATACAGGAAGTGATATAACAATTTTTAAAAATTTCTTAATAAAATCGTGGAATAAAAATAGTAAAATAAAAATAATAGGAGTGACCGGAGAAAGTACTCAAATAACTGATAGTGCTGAAAAAGTTGATATAATACTTGGTAGTAAACAAGTCATAATAAATAAAGTATATAATTATAATAAGTTAGAATGTGATATATTATTAGGAAATGATTTTATCCAACAATTTCAATATTATAAACAAAATAATTACATGATAATGCTACAAACACCTTGTGCACATCTATTAAAAATACCAAGAGAATTTAGACCCTACAGAGTTCACCCAGCCCAGCGTGGTGACAAATGAGAAAAACGACCAATAGTACAAGATGAACTAAAAAATAAAAACTATCATATAAAAAGATCCTAAAAATAAAAATAGAGATAAGTATGAGAAAAAAATTATAGAACAATTAGAAAAGATTTATGGAGAAAACCCATTATTATTTTGGAAATCATATCATCCTAAAGCTAAAATAGAATTAACATAAAATATTATAATAAGAGTTAGACCAATGATATATACCTTACAAGATATGCAAGAATTTAAAATTCAAATAAAAGAACTATTAATGGACCTCATAGCAGTCCAACTTTTATGGTTATGAAACATTCTGAGCAGATTAGAGGAAAAGTTAGAATGTAATAAACTATAAAGAATTAAATAAATATACTAAATTTGATGGTTACTTTTTACCAAATAAAGAAATCCTAATAAACCTTGCAAAAGGAAAACAATATTATTCCAAATTTGATGGTAAATCAGGATTTTGGCAAATAAAAATGGAAGAAGATAGTATACAATATACAGCTTTCAGTACACCTCAAGAAAAATATGAATGGTTAGTTATGTCATTTGGTTTAAAAAATGCACCTCAAATATTTCAAAGGAAAATGGATAATATATTCAAAAAGTTTAGTGATTTTCTTATTGTTTATATAGATGATATACTAATATGCTCTAATAGTAAAAAAGAACATAGGAATCATTTATTACAATTCATAAATGAATGCAAAAAGGAAGGAATCGCACTTTCTAAAAAGAAATCTATAATTGAGAAACAAGAAATAGATTTTCTAGAATTATCAATAGATAGAAAAGGAATAAAATTACAAACTCATATATCTAAAAAGATAGAAAGCTTTCCAGATGAATTAAAATCTAAAGAACAAATACAAAAATTTTTAGGATGTTTAAACTATGCTGAAGGATTTATTGAAAATCTCTCAAAAAAGAGATATAAGATACAAATTCTACTTAGAAAAACAAATACTAAAGGTTGGAATAAAAAACATACTAAAATTGTTAAAAGCATTAAAAGAAGAATGTAAAAATTTACCAAAATTAAGATTACCAGATGAAAAAGATAATTTAATTGTCAATACTGATGCCTCGGATAAATATTGGGCAGCTATATTAAAAACAGATTTAAATGAAATATGCAAATATTCAAGTGGAACTTTTAACCAAGCAGAGATAAATTATACTACCCATGAAAAAGAATTGTTATCAATTATTAGAGGAATAAAAAAGTTTTCATTATTCCTTTTATCTAAAAAATTCATTGTTGAAACTGATAATTCTCAAGTTGCAGGTCTTATTAGAAATAAGTTACCTATGGAACCTCAATATAGAAGGTTACACAGATGACAAGCATATTTATTATTTTACAATTTTGATATTATTCATATTAAAGGAATAAATAACAATCTTGCAGATTTTTTGAGCAGGAACATCGAATTTGGAGATGGATAATATCAAAAATTCATTAATAGACGTCAACAGACGAATGAAATTCCTCATGGAAGAATCTGAAGATATGAAAATTGGAATTGAGCAATTAGAGGAAATGGCAGAATCTATCCAACAAAATATCAAATTGTTGGTGGAAATCTCTAATTCTCATTCCAAATATACCAAAGAATTGAATGACAGAATTGTTGATATTACTTCACAATTCGAGTCATTAGATACCAAACAGGAAATACCAATTGATACAATCTCAAAAATACAAACAGGTACACAGCCAGGAAGCAGCAGTGGACCCAGCAATATCAAACGAGACATAGCAAGTCCCCGGAAGGTGACTATAAAAAATGGTGATGAACATACAAGAGTTATAAGAATCAAAACTGATGAAAATGATGATGCCCCTTTATCATCAAAAGAAGAAGAATATAGATCATTTGCCAAAATTGTTTATGAAGTAGAAGAAAATAAATCTTATTTTATTGTATCGGGAGATCATGTTTATCCCAGATTAATAATTACCAAAGATGCAAACCCTTTCATGGTCAAAATGGCAGCAGATTATGGATTTCTGGATCTGATCTATCCAGGAAAAAATTTAAAAGAAATTGAAAATTTTGATGATATATTCAAGGTAGAAGTTTCAAAATTTGCCCAAGGGAGATCGATCAATATCAAATTTTATTCAATAAGTCCCGAGATTGATGGGAGGATATATTATCCTGCTGAACACATTATTACAATTGGATATGTTGGCCGAGATTTTCAGATTGAAGTTGGCCAAAAAATAATAAACCATTGCCTAAAATCAATAAATCATGGATAAAATTTCGGAGAGTTTTGGGGATGAAAGTTCTTTACAACATTGCAAAGAACTTATATGATAAAAAATTCATATGCTTGTGCCAATATGAAAGATGGACACTCCTTACAAATAATGGAAAAGAAAAATCTACCATTTTGAAAGAATATATCCAAAAATTTGATACTCATCAAATTAGTGGGAGTCCAACAACAATCCAAGAATCATGCAGATTGAGGGAGTGCCCCACATGTAGACAAAATTGAAAGATTGATGGATAGAAAAGAACCTACCACTACCAAAGCATCCAGCCATCTGCATATAAAGTCAAAGATGGAAAAGCAATAATAGAAAAGCATCTAGCCAGCTACATATGAAGCCAAAGATAAAAAGGCAATAATAGAAGAAAAGATGCCTCTTTGATGAAAAAACAAAAAATGCATGTGAAAATGTAGACCCCAGGAGGAAAAGAATAGAGAGGCATGTAAGCCTTTTTTCAAAATTCTGTATGCAATGATGTAATAGATCAATAATAGTGAGTTTGAGTTATGTATAAATAGAGGTGTTTGGGGAAAGAATGGATCATCTCGAGTTAGAACCATTCTCTTTCCTTAAGCTTTCTTCAAAACCAGTTTTTCTTAAAATCCCTTGTATACAATAGAAATCTTGTATAAATCATTATAAAAATAAAATCTCAATCTTTTGATATCAGAAAAATATGAGTTTCTAAACTTCCTATCCCATAGATTCTTGATAGATTGAAGAAGATAATCTCTTTCTTACTTTAACTAAGAGAGAATTTTCTTTACTTAAGATTTTTACTCTTAATTCTAAGAAAAGATACAGTGAGGGCAGAAGCTGAAATAGCAGAATTCCCATTGAGGCAAAAGGCCGTTTGAGGGAACTGTTTGCAGATTCAGAGCCTGAAAGTCACTCGATTCTAAAAATACAGATTTAAAATCAAAAGTAAGGTAAAATTATTCTCTTTGTTAAATTTAGAAAGAATTCTTCTAATATCTTGAAAGAATCGTAGGGATTATTACTTTTTATGGTTGCAAAAAACTTATCTAACATGTTATTATTATTCATAAAGCTTGCAAGGAATTATCTGAATAATACCAGGTTATACAATTAAATGATTAGATAATCTGTTAGAAAAACTATTAATAAAAATAAGAAATATTTTTGCTCAACTAGAAATTATGGATATTTCATCTAAAGAATATGATAATCTTAGTAAATTACATGACAATTATATTATAGATTATGCCAATTTATTAGATCAAAGGACGGAACTATATATTAAAACTCGAAATGAGAGAAATAGAGAAATTTTAGAACTATTCTAATAAATTAAGGATATCTTGTGCAAAATATAACAAATCATTTCATTAAAGGTATTATAGACATTTTACCAAAAATGAATAGTGGCAGGTCATTTAGAAAAATCTCCCGTGTGTGTGTGTGTGAGAGAGAGAGAGAGTTACATGAAAAATAAAATCTCATTCTCCCTAAAAAAAATATTTTCTTTGATTTTGAAAAAAACATGGTCACGTGATCAAAACTGGAAAAATATTTTCCATTGAAGAAAATGTCAATCAAACAGTACAAAAGTAAGAATTTGAATAAAAAACACATTTTTCATTAAAAATATTGGCAATCAAACGCACCATAAGTATTTAATTGCTATAATAATTGAAAATATTTTAAAATATAAATCTTCAATATGTATCTATTAATTTATGGGTTGTCTACCGTTTTGAAAAAATGAAAAATAAAAGCGCCAGTTTATTTCAATTTTCCAAACCGAAATGGTGACCAGTGAGCACGTCTATTTGCTAACCAACCAACATCAGAAAATGGCTTTTAACTAATTTGAAGAAAAGAAAGATATTTTTGGCACTCGTACATGTGCATATTCGATTTGGATCTTGCTACCCGACAAACCCACTTTCGAGTGGGGCCCAAATTTGCTTTACTCATTTCTTTCTTTTTATTTAGCGGAGTCCCATGTTTTAAAATAAAATGAATTTTGTAATTATAATTTTTTTGAAAAATGTGTGGTTAAAAGGTTGGAAAAATTTTGAATTTACATGTATAATTATTTTATTTGAAGAATGCGTGATTGAAAATGAGTTTAACAAAATGAATTTTGTAGAATGAGGCTCAATCAGGAGCTTATTTTTTAGAATAAATCTTCCAAAAATGAGAATTTTTTTAGTTAATTAGTATGGTACCATGAGTTTCAACTTTCTATGAATCTTCACAAACTTTAAAACATTGGATTCATCTCATCTAGGTGAATTTATTCTCATGTTGTTTTGATACGTGTAATAGTCAAATTAAAATTGAGTAATTTAAATGAATTATGCTACATTTACAGACTTTTTTTACAAAATCATTTATTCACTACTCATAATAGAAGATGGGAACTATGAGTCGATATTTTTTAAATTCACGTGGGGGCCACTTGTTTGTGAGAGTAAGTAACATATTTTGTACAAATTTGTTTGTACATATTTATTTATCAATTTCGATATACTAGGACGTTTTATTTTCTTCTCGTGTCTATTATTAACTTTATAATTTATTATATTATATTCGTGAACAATCTATAGTATAAGTTTTATATATAAAAATTGAAGATTGGTGATTTCCATATTTTAGTATGCAACATAAACACGTTTGATTTTTGTTTGAAAGTGAAGAATAATATTTCTCTTGTTGGAAAGAAGTTAAGTTGTTAATATTAAAAATAAATTTATTCCTTTTCTACAAAAACAAGTAATTACTTTTATTTATCAGAAAGAAAAAAAAATTATAGCCATAAGGGCTTAGAGCAATCTGTGGTCTAAGGCTTCATAATTCTCAGTGTTGCTATTTACTATTAATTCTAATCAGAGACGAATGTAGAATAGGACTGGAAAATTTTATAAACCGGACATATGAAACAAAAAATAAAAATAAATTTACGTGAATCAATATTTTAACTAAACAAGCAAAATTCTTTAATCACTTATAAGCTTAGCCAAACAACCATAATTCGAATGTTTTAAACAAGTTCGAGATGAGATATTCATGGAAAGACGAGCAGGATGCCTTGATCATTGGCCACATAAAACGTCCAGACAGCAGAGAACAGACTGTAAAGAGAATCCAGCCTGTCTGCTTACCCAACTCCTCACGCGCCACCTTCTTCCGCCCAATCAAACCGCCACCACACCACATGCAAGAATGTAAACGGCCCCACTAATGAACTCTCTCTCTAGCAAGTAATGAAAATCCCAAAATCCCGCGCGTAGAACCTGTCAGAAAATTTCTGATTTTGTAAGGTTTTTCTAATTGTACATTGTTAAACGTTACAATTAATTACACTGTTTTTACACATAGTATTGCGTATCTCCAATTCAAAACCATGGCCACTCATTCACTCCATGTTCAGATGTCAATCTCCACCTCACACCAATGATATAAAAGTCCTTTTTGGAAGAGACTAAAGGGTCTTTCTTTCCTTACATTTTCGAACTTTTCTTCTACTATTTTCTTGAATCTCCGATGTCAGAACCTAAAAGGTACATTACTTCAGAAGAGCTCAAAAAGCACAAGAAACCGGGGGATCTGTGGATTTCTATTCAGGGTAAGGTGTACGATGTTTCAGAATGGGTAAATCATCACCCAGGTGGTGAGCATCCACTCTTGAATCTTGCCGGTCAGGATGCAACTGATGCATTTGTCGCTTTTCATCCGGGCACTGCCTGGCAATATCTTGATAAATTCTTTAATGGGTTTTACTTTGAAGATTATTCTGTTTCTGATGCATCCAAGGATTATAGGAAGCTTGTTTATGAGTTTTCAAAGATGGGGCTTTTTGACAAGAAAGGTCATACTGTTTTCTTCACTATGTGTTTTATAATAATCCTTTTCGCTGTGAGTGTTTATGGTGTTCTTTGCTGTGAAAGCCCATGGGTGCATTTGATTTCTGGTGGTTTAATGGGGTTTCTTTGGATCCAAAGTGGTTGGCTTGGGCATGATTCTGGGCATTACCAGATCATGCTAACACCAGGGCTTAACAGATTTGCTCAAGTTCTTACGGGAAATTGCCTTGCAGGTATCAGCATTGAGTGGTGGAAATGGAACCACAATTCACACCACATTGCTTGCAATAGTCTTGATTATGATCCCGATCTTCAACATTTGCCATTTTTCGCAGTATCGTCTAAACTTTTTAGCTCTATCACTTCTTATTTCTATGATAGGAAATTGAATTTTGATTCTTTTGCCAGATTCTTGGTTAGTAACCAGCATTTCACATTTTATCCTGTCATGTGTTTTGCTAGAATTAACTTATGGGCACAATCATTCATTCTCTTATTCTCTGATAGAAAAGTTCCTAATAGAATTCAAGAAATTTTTGGACTGCTTGTATTCTGGATTTGGTACCCTTTACTGGTTTCTTGTTTACCAAGTTGGAGTGAAAGATTAATGTTTGTTATAGCCAGTTTTACGGTATGCGGGATTCAGCATGTTCAGTTCTGTTTAAACCATTTCTCATCAAGTGTTTATTTTGGACCCCCAAAAGGAAATGACTGGTTTGAAAAGCAAACAAATGGGACTCTTGGGATTAAATGTTCATCTTGGATGGATTGGTTTCACGGTGGATTACAATTTCAGGTCGAACATCATTTGTTTCCTAGGTTACCTCGATGCCATCTTAGGAAAATCTCCCCTTTTGTCAAGGAATTGTGCAAAAAACATGGATTGCCTTACAATTGTGCATCGTTCTGGGAAGCTAATGTTATGACAGTAGCGACGTTGAAAAATGCTGCGATGCAAGCTCGGGATTTTACAAAGCCGGTGCCGAGGAATTTAGTTTGGGAAGCTGTCAACACTCATGGTTGAGATTGAAGAATATTGTTGAGCTTTTGCAGAACTTATTTCAATTGTCTCTTTATCTTCTACTTGGACATTGTTTCCTTATGTTATTTCGAGTAAAAATGAACTATGTTTTGTTTTAGTACTATAATTCAAGGCTTCAAATTTTTTCTTGTTCTTGTTGACTTATGCTGGAACGATACGGTGAAGAGCATGTTTGGCTAAGTTTATAATGTTTACTTATTAGTAAATAAGTGACTTTCAATTGTTGATCAAAATGGAAAATAAGTTGTCCTTTTTTTTTGCGGTAAGATAAGAGTTACTTAGAAGTGTTTATTACCTGTTTTAAGCATGGCCAAACATGGTTTCTAGTAAAAATGAGTTATCTTAGAAGTGTTTATTACCTGTTTTAAGCATAGCCAAACCTGGTTTCTAGTAAAGATGACAAATGGATCCGACCCATGCGAAGTGAGACCTAGGTTGAGCGAATAATGTTATTTTGGCACCAGTTTAGATGATAGCGACAACAATTTAGACTTGTCCAACGAATCAAAATGCATCTTAAAGGCAAATACTAGTAATAAGATTTAATTATTTAATTATAAGCTGTTTGCATGCAAGATTGGTGTGGCAAATTAAAACATACAATGGGTAAGAATATTTGTGCGCGTAATTATAAAACTCGGACTGGACCGGTCGGTTCAGCCCGAAAATTCTTGAACTGGAGCCAGGTCCAGTCCGAGTCACACAGATTTAATGGTAGACAAACGAACCGTTTGAATACCGTCGAACCGTAGTCTTTTTAAGCAACCCGCCGAGCCATTTGCCTTTGACCCAACTGGGTCTTATGCATTTTTTTAAAACCTATTTTCTCCTCTTCTCAATTCCCCAATTCACGTTATTAGGTGATTCTTCCTCCAAAATCAAACTTCTCTACTGCCACCTTCAATTCAACCATTCCCAAAAATCCAAATCTCCAATTTCAAGTCTTAAGAGATGGAAGAAGAACAAGCCAGTACGCAGCCAATAGAAATAGAGTTTGATTGATTATTTGAAAATATTCGTGTGGAGGATTTCAATTTTTCAGAACAAGATATGGTTGTTTTTATGCAATTTAAGATTCTTACAAAGCATAATTGCATAAATATGAATTCCAAAGAAGAATTTTTGTTTCTATGTTGTTTTACAGACTTGAATGGGATAGCAGCTACGCTTTTTGGATTTGGACGTCAATTTACATAATTATGTATTTTGACATCAATTTTTGGATTTGTACAGCATGTAAAAGTGTTAAAAACATGTTAAACTTTTTATTTTTGTTACGTAATGAATAAATAGGGGAATAGATTATTTCTGATGTGAAAGGAACAATTATGTAAAATTGTTATAAGAAATTATTTCTGGTACGAAAAGAACATATTATTTCTATTAAGCTTTCCTTGAGATGCATGTGAAAGTGTATAAAACTATTAAAATTTCTGATTTTTGTTAGACAATGAAAATCAGTTGCCTGTGCCCCATAATTTTTCAATGTTGAATACTTGTATATATAAGGTGGCCACTTGATACGTAATTTACCTTATACATTAACATTGCTTGTATAACATCATTCATTGGTGAACGCTAAATATTTGTATTGAACTTGTTTTTTCTTTGTATAGTTCACTGGTGATAATAGTACATCGCATAATTTTTCTCTAACAAAGAATCGTGCTAGAGAAAGAACTGATATAGCATGGGATCATTGTAGAGAGGTTTTAGAAGCTAGTGCTAATGGGAAAAAAACTTGTTTGCTTGTATTGTGGAAAGACTTCTAGTGGAGATGATATTATTCGAGTCAAACAAATTTAGAGGGATTAAAAGGTGATGAACATTCTTGTCATAGAGTATCTCCTGATTTTAAATTTAAAATGAAAGAAAATTTGGACATCTTTGATGCAAAGAAGCGTGGAACTTAAGAAATTCTTGAGAGGTGTAACCACATAGCTCTTATTATCGAGAACAAGAAGAGCAAATGTATAGTGATTTGGGTGATGATGATGTTCAAGAGATCATCCCTCCTAGTTCTAAAGGAAATGATATAGCTATTGAGAAAAGTCAAGGAAAAGGAATGGGAGCTAAACATTTAAAAGAATAAAAAGGAATTGGTTCTTACTTCATGCTAAGAGCAGGACCTAATAATCAACAATCAAAAGTGTTTTTCAAGGGAAAGAAGCTATAGAGAAACGTGACCTGACTATATTTAAATGAATGATTGATCAGTATATTCCTTTCAAGCTGTAAATTCTGTATATCATCAACAAAATATAGATGTCATAGTTAGCATAGGCTTTGGCTACAAATGTGTGAACTTTCACAATCTTTGTGATTATTCGTTTGGTAAGAATGTCGAGGGGGTAAAGAATTATGTTGAAAGCTATCATTTAACATGAAAGATGAATTGTTGAACAATTATGGTAGATGGTTAGACAAATTAGTATAAAATAACTCTTTTATTGTCTGAAAGGAACAGTATTCTTAAAATCCATAGATACTTCAGACAAATAAAAAATGTCAACATGTTATACAAGTTATTTCTAGTAATGGCAAAAAAATTCGCCTTACCCTGTCTCGACGGGGCCTGTCCCGAAAGGGTTGGTGGGGTGCCCCGTCGCGGGGCATGGGGCAGGGTGGGGCGAGGATGCCCCGCCCCCGAACCGGCCCTATGAAGGGAAAAAAAATTAAAAATAATTTTATTTTTAGACAATTCACCGGTTAAAAATCCATTTTAAATTTGTATTTTATTATCTAATAATAACATAATTCGAAATTTTGAAAATGTAAAAATATATATATATATATAATAAAATAAAAAAAATTAAACAGGGCAAAAAGTTGTCCTATCCCTCGCCGCCTCGTCTAAGGCGGGGTGGGACGAGGTTTGGGCGAGATGAGGTGGGGGTGGAAGGGGGCACCCAGCCCAGTCATTAGAGATGGCAATTTACCCGCCCAATGGGGCGAGGCGAGGCATAATTCCTCACCCCGTCACTGGGCGGAGCAGGGCGGGACTGCCCCTCCCCGAACCAGCCCCGTGTTTGATGTTGTTTTTTCGAGTGTTTCTTTGAATATTGATGTTAATATGAGCATTAATTATTTCGAGATGTTGTGTTATTTGTAGGTTTAGAATATGTGTTCTATGCGGTGACGGACAAAAAATAAGAATGAGAGGAAACTTTGAATAATGCTATTCAGTTAAAAGGCATGGTTAGGGAAGTACAATTTTTTTTCATTTACTATTTTTATTTTGGATGGACTAATAATATAGAAGAATTCTTTTTATAATTTTATTTCATAAATGGATTTGGGGCATCGCTGGGCTGCCCTCACCTCCACTCTTGTATTAAGTCTAATTGGTGGTTAGTGCCAATCTATTTGACAATAAAATTATTTTCTATTGTCCCATAAATATAAAAATGTATATTTTTATACTTTGAACAATGTTATACCGATCCTATTACACAGTATTTTAATAAGTGTAAAGTGTGACTAAATATGGAAGTCAAATTTCAAGTTTCACGAGCCTAGACAAGACCTTAATATAAAAAAATACTTTGTCTTGTATTTGATATTATTTTTAATTTTTAATCATTCTAAAAATTATTTAATAATCTAAATATTATATACTAAACATCTAAAATTATAAAATACTACATTTACTTACTATTTTTTACAGTTATTCAATGATACAATTTTCAAATTTTTGAAATGCAAAAGTTATTTTTGACTTTTATAGAAATAAGGTCATTTAAAAACTTGAAATTAAAGTCTAATATAAGGCTTTTAAGAAATAAAAAATTAATAAAATGTGACTAGTCATGCAATAAACGATCAACTTGACAGTTGATTGCTTCATTTACCATTCATTGTCAAATCGTGTTTTTAAGAGCACTGATTACACCAGATACCCACTAAAGTGACCAAATTATATTTATGCTATGTTTGAACCTCATTTTGTATTAAAAAAAAATGAGTTTTATAAAGGTGATTTTTTAGTCATCAATGATTCTGTAATTTCAGATTCCAATAATGGTAAAGAATCTCGCCAAATTGAATAGAAACTGAAAACTGAGAATATTTACTAACCGTAGATTGGACCCCCCACTGAACATATATTTCATCTAACGGTTTTTTTTTTAACGAAAGATTCACCAACTCCCGAGTTGATAATAAACATAATTTTATATCATTAAGCCCCACCAACCCAATTATTAATTTCACTAACGGTACTCAACTTTTCACTTCATGTCACTTTGACCTGTGAATTTTAATTTATTTCTGACTCACTTTCAGTAAATAGCCATTAGTTAAATATTCTCCAAACATACCCTAGAAAAACTTTATGGTTACTTCCTTACCTAAAATTAACGTTTACTGTTGTGGTGCTTTGTTTATATATCTTTAGAATGGTAAACTAGTAAAGTGAGTTGAGTTAGTAAATTCAGTTATTATTTCGCGTAAGGACTATATAATCTTAATATATTTTTTACTATCAAATTCGATGGTTGTGAGCTCTGACCATGAGTGATTTGAATTTCTATTAAGAGTCCATTTGATTTTAAAGGTGAAAAAGACAAATCAATTTCATATAAGTTGGAAAAGAAGAAATCATCAAAATCTTATAAATGCATATCTATGGAATTGACCAATAATATGCTTTAAGTGTTTATATTTTCGAATTCGAATTTCATGTCCATTTTCGTATCAAACAGTCAAAGTAGAAGACGAATTTCTTTGATGTGACATTTTTCATGGAATTCACTCTAATCAAACGAACCCTAACTTATTTGTCACAGTTAATTAGCTTGACATGTCATATATTTTTGCAATGGACAATTGACATAAAACGTCCCTACCTTTCATGTCTATTGTGAAAAATAATTATACCTTTCATTTTTTGACATTTTTACCCCTATTTCCACATTTCTTGGCGCTAAACGTCATTTTCACCAATTTTGGACAATTTTACCCTCAATTCAAATAAAAAAAAGGAAAAAACAAATAACTAATTACAACCACAACCCCCAATTTTTAAAAAATTACAAATCAATCGAAAATATATACAAAATTTACAACATAGGTGCCAACAACCATGGAACCCAATTTCCGTAAGGATCAAAATGTAATTTTATCTCCATCTGATGATCTCTTCTTCAAAGGCCATTTGCTTCCCATTGAGCCTTCAAGCATTTTGTTGAAATCTCCAGAAAACAACTCGAAATTCCCTACGGCTTTAGTAAAATCAGCCACGAAATTTTGTGTTCTTCTTTTGAAGCTCAAGAAATGAACTATGTTGAAATTTTATCATCATTCTTGTTCTTCATTGAGCAGTATATCTACTCTGAAGGAGCCTCCATTATTAACCATCACAGTAATAAGTACAAATCTTTATTTATAGTGTCACAAATATGATGAAGCCCTCAACAAAATAAGCAAATTTGTTCAAGTTATTGAAAGATGATATGGAGGATTGAAGATGCGTTCCAGTTAAAACCTTCTGCAACTTCCAATGGATATATGTATCCATTGGAAGTTGCAGATGCCAAATTACATCGTTATTTTTTTACTTCTAGCCAGTTTTCTTTCCTGTCTAAGGCTTTCCTCTTCTCTTTCTACAGCAAACTTCTGAAACTTGATGGCCATGGATGGGAAATCAAAGCTTCAAATGCTCTCTTATGAGGCTTCTAAGATTAGACTACTACATAGATTGGTTGAAAATTTTAGTAAAGGTTCCATGGTTGTTGGCTATTATGTTGAAAATTTTGTATATATTTGTGATTGATTTGTAATTTTTTAAAATTGGGGGCTGTAGTTGCAATTAGTTATTTGTTGTTTCCTTTCTTTACTCTTGTTTTATTTAAATGGAGGGTAAAATTGTCTAGAATTGGTGAAAAGGACGTTCAGTGCCAAAAAAGGTAGAAATATGGGCAAAAATTGCAAAAAATGTAAGGTAGGAACGTTTTCCACAATAAACATAAAATATAGGGATGTTTTGTGCCAATTACACTTTTTGCAATTTATTAGCCATTAGGTCATGAAAACGTGAATCATACTCGTTCGATAAAATTAGTAATATAATTAAAAATTAACCAAATGTAATAAGAAAAGATGTTGATGGAAAATCTTTACACAAAACAATTCTTTTCAACACAAGAAATCCAAATCCATTCCGATCCACTCATTCTTCAATTTTGCCATATACAAATAAACCATAAATACTCTCTCTCTCTCTCTCTCTCTCTCTCTCTCTCTCTCTCGTTATGAGCTCCTAAATATCGATACTTAATTTATGTTAAGCACGAAGTGACGTGGCATATTATAATAGGTGATGAAAGATAATGGTTTGTTTTAAAACTAATTACACCACCTACTGTAATATATATATTAGACAAAAAATAAATAAATAAATAAAAATTGAGGTTATCTCACGCTTTGCTGACAGTCGTAGTGTAGGGGTTCGATTCATGAGACATGAAATTGGACTTCTTGTAGGCGCAGTGTACATGCAGCTCTTGTTCCCTAATCTATTGGGGCACATTTCGCAATTTACCTCCCTCACAAAGTTCTAGGGGCATGATGGTGGGGACCCTCAAGATTGGGGTTCAACCCTTTTCTTTTTTTTTTTTTTTTTTTTTTTTTTTTTTTTAGACCAAAAAAATTGTAGAGGCCCCCCTACAGACATCAACATTTGCACTTGACCCCCAAATCCCTATCCCTTACGTTGGTGGGCAGTCACTCCCTTAACCTAACGCACACATCACCCATCCCCCCCTGTCGGATCATGAAATTGATTCTTTCCATTCTCATATTCTACAGGGAAGAAATACCATAAATTTATGATGTTGTACATATATAATTTATGTGAAAAATGCTAAACGACCCGTGGCATTGACATCACATATGACCGCTCCCTCACAGCCGAGACGTGGATCC
>NW_019230984.1:146958-202933 GCF_002742605.1 Olea europaea var. sylvestris
AGCACGGATTTGTCTAGCACTGTTGTAATTTATGTAACATATGATTTTAACTACACTGTAACCTGTAACTGTGTATCGTCACCAACCCATTAGCACAACCCACTTTTTCCATATCATGGAACAATAGTTTTTATATTAATATAATACAAAAAGCAAAAGCTTTGTGCATTTTCTCCTCTCTTTTCTCCTTATCCCTTTTCGTGTGCCTTCAATCTGTTATACCTATAAATTATCACTTCATATTGGGTCATTTTATTGGACCCAAGCCAGGCCCGTTAGTGTTGGGCCCCAAAGCCGAGGCTCTGACAAGGCCAACCGAGGCGTAGCCGAGGCCCTAAGAAGTCTAGGCGAAGCGCCTGCCAAGGCGCCTATTATTTTGCTCATCTCGTGTTGGGCTCAGACTTAGGCCCACTAACCCGTTTGGCCCGCTTCACATCCATTTCTCTATATATATGGATTCAACTTACATAATCAAGGTATGTTCTAAATACTCTAGCCAAATCCCCTATCTCTCTACTATTGCACTCTATATATCTATCTCCGTCCTACCGTTGACTTGACCGTCGGAGTGCAAACAGTGGCTGGACCTTTTTCTCGTCCAGCCGCCTTTGCCTCTTGACGGGTGTTACGTGCGCAAGTTTCGAGGGGACGAAGCTAGGGTGCCTGTTGGAGCCATTTTTGGAGGTCAACAGATTGGCGTCGTCCGTGGAAAACGCTACGTTAACCATGTTATACCACATACCTAAAGGTCGTCAGAAATTGAAATATTTCCTGGTAGCAGTGTTCTACCAAAAGAGAAAACGACAGCAGCTCGAGAGGATTTTCCAAAAAAATTTACTTCTTTCAAAATGGAAGAAATTAGCAACCAGAGATGAGGAAAAATGGCCGCCAAACCATTTGAAAAAAAAAAATTCCTTGAAAAAGGAGATTTCCGGTGAACACGGGTTAAAAAATTTCGTGAAGAACAACTACTACCTATTACTGGTTGCAAAAATTCATCATCAAAATGGTCAAGGAAATGGGGATATATCCATTATCCAACAAAAACCTACAAAAAGTCCTACTCCCAGAAAAGATTCTACCTTTTTCCTCTTTTTGCTTGCCCTATCCGTCCATTATTTGGAGCAAACCCAGCAACAAATAAATGTACAAATAGCCACAACGAAAAAGAAGGGAATAAGGAAGGAAAAAGCGTACTGTGGTGACCAAGAACAACAAAGGATAATGGAACCTCCACTACAAAATCTCCTTCACACCACATACAATTACAAATAACCAAATACTCTAAAAAACACCACTTTGTTGCTGTACAAATTATTCCACAAACTCAACCATCAAATTGCCAAAAGTCAATTGCGAGTTTTCTTATTCCGACATGAAGACCCATTTCGTTAAGAGTTTGAATATACAATATGGTGGATGAAATTCCTAAACCGAGTTGTAGCTTCAAGGTGCTACCGGCGAGGCCACCTGTAGTCTCCAATTACGATTGTTGAGACAGCGGCAATAGCAGCCGACCTTGTGAGCAACTATCCCAAGTAATCATCTTGGTGAATGAAAAACACATGAGGCACGCCGGCCACCATCGGTTTATTGTGCAACGTTGGTCCATTTTTTTTTGTCCACTGTGAGCATTAATTTTCCTGATGGAGTGAGTTGACAATTTCTTGGGCAGCCCAATTCTATCTGTTGAGGGCTGATTTGAACGCACAGAGGATTAGACTTTTACAGGCACATTATCTTCAAATTTCGGCTGTGTCACGTGCTACCTATTATCTCTTTGTTGGGCCGGTTTGTCCAATTAAATGACTGGAAATTAATTCCCAAAATTTGGCCCAGTTGTTGACTAAAGCTAAAAGGGCCTAAAGAACTCTTATTGAGATCCAGTAATGGGCTTTGATTAGGCCCAAATTTGGTCTTCTTCACATGGGGTCATATTCGGGAAATTGATTCTTCAAGTCCGACACATCTTTAGAATTCTCTTCCTCCTATGTGAGCTGCCATCTATCATGAAAATATTGGGCTCAAGTATTTATTTTCTCTCGGCCCACAATTTTCCCAACCATATTAAAGCATTTGGGCTTGGCGAGCACTTCGGATCTTCCAAACTCCGGCTCTTTCGGACTTCGGCTTCTCCATTTTGCCTCCTGGGATACTTCGACTTCTTCTTAATCAACTGCAAATCAACATATTTCTTTGGACACGATTATTGCCTCATTTGAATGAGAGCCTACCATCCTCCTCGGCTTCAAATTTAATCAAATCTCGTTTGTATTGGAGGCTTGGGGAGAATATCATTTTCAATGGAATGAGTTCCTTGCACCCTCAAATGCACAAGTCCTCACTCATGAAGGTCGGCTGGTAACTCTCTCATTTATTTAAGGTGAACCCTTAGTCATAAATTTATCATTGGGACAGCCTCATATAAAGTCCTCAATCCTCTAACAAAGGAGAGGCTATATCCCGAAGTCCTCGAACGGAGAGAGGCCATACTCCAAAGAGGTGAAATTTTGAAGTCCTCATTCCTTGAATAAAGGATTAGGCTAATCGTCAGACGCGTGTGCCCTTGCAAAAGGAGCTTTTCGTGATCTCATTTGTGAGATGTCTTTTCGTCGCCTCTCACTATCGTCAGGCTTAACTTAAGTCCTCGTCTATACGAGGCAAGTTTATAAGACTTCGATAGTTTGACAGTTCGTCAGATGTTTATTCCTGGCTTTGCGAGATGTCTTTTCCTCGCCTTTCACTATCGTCGAGCTTAGCTCTAAGTCCTCGTCTATCTGAGGCAAGCTTATAAGACTTCGATAGTTCGACAGTTCGTCAGATGTTTATTCCTGGCTTTGCGAGATGTCTTTTCCTTGCCTCTCACTATCGTCGAGTTTAGCTCTAAGTCCTCATCTATTCGAGGCAAGCTTATAAGACTTCGATCGTTCGACACTTCGCCAGATGTTTATCCCTGGCTTCGTGGGATGCTTATTCCCCGTCTCACTATCATCGAGCTTAGCTTTAAGCCCTCGCCTATCTGAGGCAAGCTTATAAGACTTCGATAGTTTGACAGTTCGTCAGATGTTTATTCCTGGCTTTGCGAGATGTCTTTTCCTCGCCTCTCACTATCGTCGAGCTTAGCTCTAAATCCTCGTCTATCCGAGGCAAGCTTATAAGATTTCGATAGTTCGACAGTTCGCCAGATGTTTATTCCTGGCTTTGCGATATGTCTTTTCCTCGCCTCTCACTATCATCGAGCTTAGCTCTAAATCCTCGTCTATCCGAGGCAAGCTTATAAGACTTCGATAGTTCGACAGTTCGTCAGATGTTTATTCCTGGCTTTGTGATATGTCTTTTCCTCGCCTCTCACTATCGTCGAGCTTAGCTTTAAGCCCTCGCCTATCCGAGGTCAGCTTATAAGACTTCGATCGTTCGACACTTCGCCAGATGTTTATCCCTGGCTTCGCGGGATGCTTATTCCCCATCTCACTATCGTCGAGCTTAGCTTTAAGCTCTCGTCTATCCGAGGCCAGCTTATAAGACTCCATTAGTTCGACAATTCGTCAGGTGTTCATCTCTGGCTTCGCGAGATGTCTTTTCTTTGCGCCTCACTATCGTCAAGCTTAGCTTTAAGCCCTCGCCTATCCGAGGCCAGCTTATAAGACTCCGCCAGACGTATGCTCCCTAGCTTCGTGGGATGTCTTTTCCTCGCCTTTTTATCGCCGAGCTTAGCTCTAAGTCCTCGTCTATTTGAGGTTGGCTTATAAGACACCGACAGTTCGACATATCGTCAGATGTTTATTTAAGGCTCCGCAAGATGTCTTCCTCACTTCCCACTATTGTCGAGCCTAACTCTAAGTCCTCATCATTCCGAGGCAAGTCACTAAGCCTCTGATAGTTCGAGACTTATTCGCGGGACGTCTATCTTCTGCCTCACCAAATGCTGTCCACAGCTTGACAAAGTTTCAACCCTCCCGACGTGAAGTCCCCTGTGGGTCATCGCCTCGGCTGTAGCGTTGCGAAAGCTTTACCGACCTTTAGCCATCTCCCGCATTGGTCGCAGATGAGCTCCCTACTCAGTTTTACAAAGCTTAGACGAACATGAGACGGAGTCCCTTGTGGGTCATCACCTCGATCGTTGCGTTCTCCCTGAGTTTTACAAAGTTTTAGCCATCTCCCAACGCATCGTTCTCTGTGGATCATCGTATTGGTGGCAAATGAGCTCCTCATTCAGCTTTACAAAACTTAGACGCACCTGACGCAGAGTCCCTTGTGGCTCATCGCCTCGGTGGCTGCGTTCTCTCCTAAGCTTTACAAAGCTTTAGCCGTCTCCTAACGTTTCGTCCCCTGTGGGTCAACGCACCGGTGGCAGATGAGCTCCTTCCTCAAGTAGCATTGAAGCTTCAGTGCCTCAATTGAAGATGTGTCCTGACCTTTAGCTTCACAAGGTTTAGCATCTCCCATGCGTCGTCCTGAGTCAACGCTTCGGTAGAGATAGTTGAACCTACAACCGCAGCAGCAACCATACACTCAGCTGATCTTAAAAAGTCAACGGCTGGTATACATCAATATGCTTCAATATCAGTACAGCTACTTATATTCAGTCCAGAGCATCACCTTTGCTACTACATTCAGAGCACCGCCTCTGCTATCAGAGTATCGCCTCTGCTACTACATTCAGAGTATCGCCTTTGCTACTATGTCCTAAGCATCACCTCTGCTACTACAATCAGAGCATTACTGCTGCATCCAACGCATCGCCCTGTCGCCTATGTTACTTACATTCAAAGCATCGCCTCTACATCAACTTTATCACAATGGTACTTCAAGTCCGACCTGTATATAAACATTCGCCTCAGACTTGGAGGGGCATATTACTACTAGCATACGCATCACATTACTGCTTCCAAGTATGAATGACATATCACTGCTACCATGTCATACATTATTTTCATCATAGCCAGTACGTATGTCGTATCATCATTATTTTCATTTTATTGTCGACATCATGTTACTTGTTTCACTATAGCACTACCGATACACTAAGCTGTGCGAGCACATGATTTACTATAATGCATGATAGACCCTCTGCACATATCTTGGAGAAATGTGATATGTTACACCTTATGAGCATTTGCAAATGGACCCCAAATTGATTTGGTATATGTGCTGTGGATATATTGTATTGTATTACAGGATTGATTTAGTCCATATTACATGGGAGATGCTGTCGAAATTTTCAAATATTAAAAATATATGCAGTATATCTTTCGAGGCAATTCGTAAGCCCTCACTTATTCTGACACACATTTCTTGAGGTGGTTCGTAAGTCCTCACTTATTGGAGCAACTCATATTTCTCGAGGCAATTCGTAAGTCCTCGCCTATTCGAGATCGATGTATATTCTCGAGGCAGTTCGTAAGCCCTTACTTATTGGAGCTACCTATCTTTCTGAGGCAATCTGTAAGACCTCGCCTACTTCTGAGTTTATATTTCAAGTCCGACCCGCATATAAATAATACGACTCGAACTTGGGGGCTACTGTTATGCCTATAAATTATCACTCCATATTGGGTCATCTTATTGGACCCGAGCCAAGCCCATTAGTGTTGGGCCCCAAAGCCGAGGCTCTGACAAGGCCAACCGAGGCGCAGTCGAGGCCCTAAGAAGTCTAGCCGAAGCGCCTGTCGAGCCGCCTATTATTTTGCTCATCTCGTGTTGGGCTCAGACTTAAGCCCACTAACCCGTTTGGCCCGCTTCACATCCATTTCTCTATATATATGGATTCAACTCACACAATCAAGGTATGTTCTAAATACTCTAGCCAAATCCCCTATCTCTCTACTATTGCGCTCTATATATCTATCTCCGTCCGGCCGTTGACTTGACCGTCGGAGTGCAAACGGTCGCTGGACCTTTTTCTCGTCCAGCCGCCTTGCCTTTTGACGGGTGTTACATGCACAGGTTTCGAGGGAACAAAGCTAGGGTGCCTGTTGGAGCCATTTTTGGAGGTCAACACAATCTTTTACCCATCATTTTACTTGTCTTATACAACCAAGAATGGAGCGTGCCCGAAAATTGGCCAACCGAACAGTTCTAAAACACTTGGTTTCGGATTCCAGGCAATCCCGTCGGAATGAATTATACAGGCCATCGAGGTATGTTTCCTCATTAACTACGAATGTAGTACGAGGTGAAAATTTATGTAAAATCCCATGTTTTTTCTTCCTCGAGTTTGGTAAAGTATGTTGGGACTCGATCCATTTCGGTAGAGGCTCTGAGACCAAGCGACACCTCCCCACGGTGAAAGAGCAAACCAAAATGGCGGAGTATGGCGGGTTTAATAGCCTTGATGCACTCATTGATGCTATTGTGCCTAAATCTATTCGTATCGATAGTATGAAATTGCCTAAATTTGATGAGGGTTTGACTGAGGCACAAATGATTGAGCTCATGAAGATATTAGTGTCTAAAAATAAAGTTTTCAAGTCGATTATTGGGATGGGCTATTATAATACTTATGTACCTCCTGTTATATTGAGGAATATAATGGAGAATCAGGGCTGGTATACGCAGTATGCTCCGTATCAGGCTGAGATAGCACAGGGGCGTCTTGAATCCCTACTGAATTTTCAAACTATGATTACGGATCTTATTGGATTGCCTATGTCGAATGCTTATTTGCTCGATAAAGGGAGTGCCACGGCTGAGGCAATGGCTATGTGTAACAATATTCAGAAGGGCAAAAAGAAAACTTTTGTTATTGCTAGTAATTGTTACCCTCAGACTATTGATATTTGTAAGACAAGAGATGATAGATTTGGACTTAAGGTAGTTGTCTCTGATGTTAATGAAATTGATTATAAATCAGGGGATGTTTGTGGGGTTCTTGTTCAATATCCGGGAACCGAGGGTGAAGTATTGAATAATGGAGAGTTTATTAAGAATCCGCACGCCAATAATGTGAAGGTCCGGGTGAATTGGGGGTAGATATAGTGGTTGGTTCTGCTCAGAGATTCGGTGTACCAATGGGGTATGGAGGTCCCTATGCTGCTTTCTTAGCTACGTCCTAAGAATACAAGAGGATGATGCTCGGAAGAATTATTAGAGTCGGTGTTGACTCTACAGGAAAACCCGCTCTTTGTATGGCGATGCAAACACAGGAGCAACATATTCACAGGGACAAAGCTATAAGCAACTCATGATGTGAGATAAAAATTAGGAATCAACTTATGTAATAGAGTCGATCCACTAAAGTCTTGAGCAGTGGTGTAGGATCAGATCCCAAAGATAGTAAGTCTTTTCTTTCTTAAGAAGTAAAGTCTTTTTCAAAGATTCTATAGAGATTTATATATGAAATCGAGATAGTTACCTTTTAGAAAATTCTAACGATAGGAGGAATTTATTCTTTTGAAGGTGGGAAAAAAGATAAAATGAAATAAAACGGATTATTAATCCAAATTGAATCCAAATTTCAGTTTAAAACTCAGGTAATGAATCTCTTTGGTTAACCCCCAAATGGGATAGATCCAGCAGAAATCTCGTTTGTTAGATATGGTAGATTAGAGGAGGACACCAAATGATTGCTGAGTCGTATGAGTTAGGAAACTCTCAAGTACAGTTCTAAGGGAAGGAATTAACCTACCTATTCCGACCGGGGGAGAACAGGCCATTCACCAGGGAGATTCTGAAATTGCGGAGGCTAGGTTTGATCAAGCAGTTGAGTATTGGAAACAGGCTATCACGCTTACTCCTGGTAATTATATTGAAGCACATAATTGGTTGAAGATCACGGGGCGTTTCGAATAAAAGAAGACGTCGTTTATTAAGTTTATTAATTCTATTCTATTATTTATATATATTTGTTAGAATTTTTTTTTTGTTGGCCCCATCAGTCAAATAAAAAAATGGATCATTCCTTTGCTTTGGGAAGAGTCAATCAAAGAATTTCATTATATCCCTTTTAAGCGTTCTATTTCATCTGATATTTCGTAGGGATAAAAAAGGGATAGAGTAAAAAATATACTTCTTTATTTTTTTTTATTATTATTAAAAAATTTATTATTAATATGAAAATAAATTCTTTTTTAAAAAACCTAAATTTAAATCTAAATTAACAAATAAATAAAATATATATCGGGATGTCTCTTAGTAATGGTTGCTCGCGTGATTTGGAATAGAATAATTCATATCATCTATAGAAAAGATAAAGCAGCTCTATCTAACACCTTCTAATTGAGATATGAATCTACACGTTGTACAAAAAAGTAGTTTTTGCATCAATCCAAAGCTACAAAAAGTTTTTATAAGATAAAAAATGTCCGTTGAGTGCCTCATGGTTATGTCATAATAGATCCGAACACTTGTCCCGGATCGACTTCCAGATCTTAATTGCTCTAGTGAATAACTAAAGAAAATAGATAAATGGGAGATAGAAGAGAAACAAACTAATTATAGAAATATCTCTCAAAGGTTTACTAATTATTTGACTATTGGAGGGTCTCTTTGTATGTGTTGTCTAGAAAAAGGAGGACTCAATAATTATTTGTTCGTCGGAACCAGAAGTCAAAATTTTGGTGGATAGGGATCCAGTAAAAACTTCTTTTGAGGAATGGGCCAGACCGGGCCATTTCTCAAGAACAATAGTTAAAGGACCTGATACTACCACTTAGATCTGGAACCTACATGCTGATGCTCACGATTTCGATAGCCAAACCAGTGATTTGGAAGAGATCTCTCGAAAAGTATTTAGTACCCATTCGGTCAACTCTCCATCATCTTTCTTTGGCTAAGCGGTATGTATTTCCACAGTGCTCGTTTTTCCAATTATGAAGCGTGGCTAAGTGATCCAACTCACATTGGGCCTAGTGCCCAGGTGGTTTTGCCAATAGTGGGCCAAGAAATATTGAATGGTGATGTGGGCGGGGGTTTCCGAGGAATACAAATAACCTCTGGTTTTTTTCAGATTTGGCGAGCATCTGAATATCTAGTGAATTACAACTCTATTGTACCGCAATCGGTGCATTGGTCTTTGCAGCGTTAATGCTTTTTGCTGGTTGGTTTCATTATCATAAAGCGGCCCCAAAATTGGCTTGGTTTCAAGATGTAGAATCTATGTTGAATTTCCATTTAGCGGGGCTACTAGGACTTGGGTCTCTCTCTTGGGCGGGGCATCAAGTACATGTATCTTTACCGATTAACCGATTTTTAAATGCTGGAGTAGATTCTAAAGAGATACCGCTTCCTCATGAATTTATCTTGAATTGAGAACTTTTGGCTCAACTTTATCCAAGTTTTGCCAAGGGAGCAACCTCATTTTTCACCTTGAATTGGTCAAAATATGCGAAATTTCTTACTTTTCGTGGAGGATTAGATCCAGTAATTGGGGGTCTATGGCTGACCGATATTGCACACCATCATTTAACTATTGCAATTCTATTCCTGATAGAGGGTCACATGTATAGGACTAACTGAGGCATTGACCATGGCCTAAAAGATACTTTAGAAGCTCATAAAGGTCCATTTACAGGTCAATGTCATAAAGGCCTATATGAGATCCTAACAACGTCATGGCATGCTCAATTGTCTCTTAGCCTAGCTATGTTAGGCTTTTTAACCATTGTTGTAGCTCACATATGTATTCCATGCCCCCTTATCCATATCTAGCTACTGACTATGGGATCCAATTGACATTGTTTAGGTGCTGCAGCGCATGTAGCCACTTTTATGGTAAGAGACTATGATCCAACTACTTGATACAGTGATCTATTAGATCGTGTCCTTGGACATCGTAATGCAATCATATCACATCTCAACTGGGTATGTATTTTTCTAGGCTTTCACAGTTTTGGTTTATATATTCATAATGATACCATGAGTGCTTTAGGGCATCCTCAAGATATGTTTTCAGATATCACTATACAATTACGACCCGTTTTTGCTCAATGGATACAAAACACCCATGCTTTAGCACCTGGTGCAACGGCAAGCACCAATTTAACTTGGGGGTGGTGATTTAGTAGCAGTAGGTGGCAAAGTGGTTTTGTTACCTATTCTGTTAGGAACTGCCAAATAAATGACCACTTGAATCAAGGTTTTGAGCATAAAGATTCCACTGACCTGTAAAAAGTGGGCCTAACCCTTGGGGATGCGGTAATACCTCTAAGAAATTATTCCATCGAACATACTCCCCTCTGGATCCAGGAATAGCAACATGTACTAAATGCACTGTCCAAGCCAAGGAACTTATGTCGAAGAGTTAACCACGAAACGCTCAGTTTCCAGTTCGGTTGTAGGTGTAACCAACTTGCTATTAAGGATATGGCAGAAAGAAATAATAGAAAAAGAGCTCCAATATAAAGATCTTCATTAGTGCGTAAGCCGATTGTATACTACCATTGATAAACACCAGAATAAGCAATATTCACTGGGCCAAGAGCACCCCGTCTGAAAAGTTACATCCTTTTGCCCTTAGTGAACAGTCTGAGGGTTACCAGGTTTTACATCTTGGCTGAATTTAATCCTATAAAGGCGTGTTTATTCACCTAGGACAGTACATGACATTATTAAGGAAGAAAAAAAAGTGAAAATTTTGTTTATTGTATTGTCTAGTACTGAATACCAAACATACTCTAAACTCTTAATTTTATTCCAGCTGCGTATCTCATCGTATTTTATTGAAATATGATGTCCTTTTCCAGGAAATGTTCAATGATTTGGGTGAAATGTTAAGTACAATTACTGGCTTTGATTTCTTCTCCCGGCAACCCAATGATGGTGCTGCTAGAGAGTCTGTTGGGTTGATGGTCATTCGTGCATATCATCTGGTGTTGTAATTTCAACATAGAAAGTTACATTAGATTTTTTATAATACTGATGGCATCAGAGGATATTTAATCAGCAGATTTCTAACTTTTTTTCTTAATATAATCAAGTGTGCGAGCTATCATTCGAGTCATTGAATGATAAAATAATGTTATATACATAAGAGAGTTACCATTTCATTGAATTTTGGAAATCTTCATTTTTGCCTTTGGGGACAACTTCCTAAGACCAGGGTCATTTTTACATTTTTTTTCCCCGAAATTTTCTGTAATCAGCACTGATTCATGTTCAACTTCTGATGTAGTCAAGAGGAGATCACCATCGTAATCTTTTCTTCATACCAATCTCAGCATACGGAATAAATCCTGCAAATGCCGCCATGTGCGGGAAGAAAATTGTTGCTGTTGGAACGGATGCCAAGGGAAACATTAACATTGAAGAGTTACGGAATGCTGCTGAAGCAAATAAGGAGAACCTAGATGCTCTATGGTATAACTGACACGGACGTATGTGTCCAACTTGATAAGTGTTAGATAAGTCGACATGCGATTTTTCATAAAAGAACGGACATGACACGTTGATTAAATTATTTAAGATTCTTCATTTATATAGTATAAATTTAGTTATACTTGTTATTAATTTTTTTTATTGAAATATTTTAAATATAAGTACCTATTTATTATTTACTAATAACTTTGAGTTAAAAATATATAATATTTTGAATAAGAAAAATAAATGTTTGTGGTGAATTGTCTGTACTACAGAGGTATAATATATAGCTAACATTGAAGTTCTATGAGATGTGGTACCGACTGTATAAATCTAGTTTTCCTAAAACTTGGGCTGAAATCAGTCCTTCAACTCATGGAGTTTACGAGGAAGGAATTGATGAGATGTGCAAGATAATTCATGACAATTGTGGTCAAGTTTACATGGATGGCGCCAATATGAATGCCCAGGTATTGTATGTTTTTCTGCTGTAGTTTTCTTTCATTCTTGTTGTCAAAACAATTCTGTTTCATTATAATCATGTCTAGAAGGGTATTTAATTTTTTTATTTTCTTATTTTTTATTTTTGTGGGGAAGTTCTCAGCCGAGACTACTGAGAAAGGTATTACAAATTTCAGAAAACTTTTCTCAGATATTTGAGGTTGGCCGGTGGGCTGTCAGATTTTCTTGTTCCAAGATATCTGATATTCATGAACATTTCTCTCCTGTTGCGTGAAAACAAATCATTCGATTGCTGTTTTTCATTGTTGAGAAAAGTTAGTGAACATTCTTCTTATAACAACCTTTGTTTAGTTATTATGGCACTGAGATGATGCATTAGGTTGGACCATTTTCTTGTCGTCAATTGTCATGGTCCATGTCTTCACCTTGGTAGAGCGTAGGATAATTGCTTTGGAGCTTAGAGCATCTCCAAGAGATTATCTAAATAAAAGAAAAATGCTTAAAAGTAAACTCCAATAAACACTCTATTTTAACTTTTTTAATAGGGAATGAGTTTGAAGAGCCAAACATAGTCCTTTTTTTTTTTTTTTTTTTTTTTTTAATGATTGCATTAATAAGCTACAGATTTTAACACATTACTTCTTAAATTATTCAAATTATATTTAAATTGATAGTCCATTGATATATAAAAAAAAATATTTTAAATAAAAGATGAGGAGAAGTCAATAAATGTTCCTTGGAAAAAAAGTAAAATGAAGAAGCAAAATAGAGTGCCATGTTTAATTATATATAAAAAAAAATGTACTTTCTAAATTTAAACATTTTCTTCATTATACATAAGATGCTCTTTATAAAAATTGAGTCGCTTGGAGATAATCTTAAGTACTATATTCTTATTTTGTTTTTTATACCTCTGTTTGGTGGGGATTAAAATAAGATTTTTAGTATATTTTGATAAAAATTGAAGAAATGTACAGTTGAAAAGTTGTGGGACACATGGTTGACTTTGACTTAGATTAAATTCTTGATTTTAATCGGAACTAGTTTGGACTCTTAAGTACTATATTCCTATTTTGTTTTTTATACCTCTATTTGGTGGGGATTAAAGTAAGATTTTTAGTATATTTTGATAAAGTTGAAGAAATGTACAATTGAAAAGTTGTGGGACACTTGGTTGACTTTGACTTAGATTAAATTCTTGATTTTAATCGGAACTAGTTGGGACTCTTAAGTACTATATTTCTATTTTGTTTTTTATACCTCGTTTGATAGGGATTAAAATAAGATTTTTAGTATATTCTGATAAAAATTGAAGAAATGTACAATTGAAAAGTTGTGAGACACATGGTTGACTTTGACTTAGATTAAATTCTTTCTTTTATTTGGAACTAGTTTGGACTCTTTTCTCTATTATTGTTTTCATATTGGTGATCCCATTTCTGCAGTTGTTTTTCCCTCTAGCTTTCAGCTGCCTCTGCATCTTTACTTGTTGATTGAAATGTGAGAGACTTCTCATCTTTCCTCTAGTTATGAAAGTGGCACCAATTGAGGATAATTGAGGAAGCAGTGATTCGAGTAGTTGGAGCATGTCGTTTGTGGACTTAAAGAAGGACGTGGTGAGTAAAACAGAGAGGTAGTCCAAAAGTAACACGATCTTCCATGGTTGCAACTTTTTTGATTGCATCAATAGCTATTGAACAAATGAAGTGGGGAAAAATGATTCGTGAAGCATTTATTTGTAAAAAGACCTAGTTTGTTCATGTTTTTCTTATCCTTTTAATTTGTGGAACCAATTTTGTGATTTTCTTTTTCTTTTTCACTACCTTTCCTCCGAAGCTAATCTCTCAATCCAATTTCTTTACATCAATTAATCTTCTTCTTTAACAGGTTGGGCTTACAAGCCCGGGTTTTATTGGTGCGGATGTTTGCCATCTTAATCTACACAAAACATTCTGTATTCCTCATGGTGGGGGTGGACTTAGGATGGGGCCGATTGGCGTAAAGAAACACCTAGCACCATTTCTACCATCTCATCTAGTGGTATGTTGAAGGAATATAAGTCCGTATTTGTGGATGTAAATATTTTATATCTCTCAATTTTCAAATTATTAAACAAAAAACTAAGAGAGAGAGAGAGGGAGAGAGAGTGAGAGCAACAGTCAACTTATCTGTGATACATATCTTGATTTCATTGTGATTTTGCAGGTTCCCATAGGAGGAATACCGGCCCCAGACAAATCTCAACCCCTTGGCACTATTTTTGTGGCTCCTTGGGAATCTGCACTCATTTTGCCAATATCATGCACCTAGATTTGCATGATGGGTTCAAAATGATTGACAGATGCGTCAAAAATAGCCATCTTGAATGCCAACTACATGGCAAAGCATTTGAAGGTCTCCATTTCTTTGCTTCGCTTGTTCCATATACTACTTTTTGCATTTTGTATCCTCATGGTATATCCTAGGTGTATGTACTGTTATGAACCTTAAAGCATGTTTAGCTAAGCTAAAAAAGGCTGTAGGTACTATCTTTAAAGTATCTTTCACTAAAAAGATTAACTTCTGAAAGCTTAAACATGTTTGGCAAAAAAACGAAGAAATCTTTAACAAATTAAAAGCTTAGCTAAATATAATCTTAGTCATTGTGAGAGAGTACTTCTGTTTTGGAAGACATGCCTCCTCCATTATGGAATCATTTACCATTTTTTTTTCGACTTCAACCCAAAATATTCCTTTTGCTTCCTTCTATTGAAATTTGAGGTCAAAGAATGACTAATCTTGATATTTATGCTTTGGTTAACAGGAGCACTACCCCATTCTTTTCCGTGGTATAAATGGGACAGTTGCCCATGAGCTCATTGTTGATTTGAGGGGCTTAAGGTAATTTTGGTTGGACATGATTCATGCATGGATTCTTTCCAATTTCCATGCAATTGGCCATTTCTTACTGCAACTTACGAATGCTCTAGAATATTGCTGGAATTAAGCCTGAAGACGTTGCTAAACGTCTCATCGACTATGGATTTCATGGACCAACAATGTCATGGCCAGTTCTTGGTACGCTCATGATTGAACCAACTGAAAGTGAGGTAAAAAAATTATATAGTTTCACTTGCAAGAACATACACCGTACGTCGAGTGCGAATTTCTCCCTCGTGATTTTAAGCACATTTCATTTTTGCAGGCAGAGTTCGACAGGTTTTGTGATGCTATTATTTTGATTAGACAAGAGATTGCACAAATCGAGAAAGGAAACACTGATATTCGCAACAATGTTCCCAAGGCAAATATACGTTCCTCTGGTCACTCTGTTGCTTCTAGGTTTGTGGACATTCATATGATATGAACACGTTTATTAAGATTTTCTGTTTAAAATTATACTTGGAGAAAGTAATTCTTGCAATGTTTTCCCAGGGGCTTCCTCATCCACCATCACTCCTTATGGCAGATGCATGGACAAAACCAAATTCTAGAGAATATGCTGCCTTCCCGGCTTCCTGGCTCAAAATTGCTAAGTCCTGGCCATCTATAGGTGTGTTTAATAAACTCTATGATAAAATTATTATGCACATTCCAATTTTTTTCATGTGAAAACTTGTTTAATGTTTGAGATTATTTCGAAGTTTTAAAAGGTGTAGAATTTATGTTGTTAATTTAGTAATATACGTTAAATGATAGAATTATTAGTCGTCCCCGCCCAACAAAATTTTTTTTAAGGTTTTTTTTTTTTTTTTTTGGGTAAAAAACCAGTTTTTTTATGTGTAAATTTTTTTTTTCCGCGTAGTAGTTCGGTTTGAAATTTTGTAGCCTGGTCTTGAATCCAATCCTGGATCCGTCCCTGCCTTTACAGTTTTTACTCTCCCACCTTGGATATGAAGTCTAACCATTTACTAAAGTCTTTTCATATGACCAAATGATCAATGAGGATACTACAAATTTAGGTAGAAGTTTCTTATACTTAGGTTCCCTATTTTAAAAAAAAAAAAAAAAAAAAAGTGTTTAGATACATTCCATCTCATTCTAAATCTTTGCATGTATGTAGAAGCATTGTTATAAAATATACTTGCCTTTAAATTAGTGTTTGTTGCTTCAACTTTTTTATTTACCCTTGGAATATTTTCTTGTTCGTAAGAGTGACACGATTATTAGAGCAAATTAGAAGAAGAGATGGATAGACAAAAACTAATATGGCCTTGTAGTTACTTTAGATCTCTTATTAGATCTAGTAATGAATAGAGCAGAATGGAGATAAGGGATTCAACGAGAATAACTCTATTTTGGTTCTTTTTTGTTTTTTCTTTTAGCGATTATGTTCATACGTAAGAATTACAACTTTGTTGCTGTTACAATAGGACGTGTGGACAATGTCTATGGTGACCGTAACCTCACGTGCACCCAACTTCCGGTCTCACAGCTGGCCGATGAATCGGCTGCAGCCACTGGTTAAAGCACTGCTCTTCATTTTCGAGGGTCCCTTCACAAAAGTGATGCAAATTCATCATCTTTGGAGTATATGATAGTTTCATTTTGATGTATTTTATTTATCTATGATTTCATCTTCTTACCAGGTTGATGATAATTTATAACGATTGTTGCAGATTGCAACTTTCGCATTGTAATTGCTACTTCTTCTGATTTCTGCTTTTAAGGCATGGCCCCATACAATTGCTGATCATTTATTTGTTGTGTTTGATATGCAGCCAATATAGTATCATCTATTTATAAGCAATTTCGTTGATAAGAAATGAGATCGTCGAAGAATTATGGTATTGACATGTTTGTAGTTTTATACTAAAAGAACGTATTAATCATCTATTTATAAGCAATATCGTTGATAAGAAATGAGATCGTCGAAGAAATATGGTATTGACATGTTTGTAGTTTTATACTAAAAGAACGTATTAAGAATTGAAATAAATATTGATGGCTTATGCGAAGACAGCAAAGTATTCTACATTCTTTTTGTTAGTCATGAGCGCCAGGTCCATCAGTTCATGTATTTCAATATTCGGAATTACTCATTATAATTTGTGTATTTCGTAAAAAAATTATTAGGTTTGTGTAATTATTGGAATCGAACCTGAATTGTTGGTTCCGATTCGATTTGGTTCTATTTGTAACAATTTTTCAAAAATCTTAATTTGACAATGCAAGTTATCTTCCCAATATCTATTAGAAATAGAAAATAAAATATATTTTACTGCAAATATATCACCAAATAACATTTGTGTTGACCACGGATTTTCGATCTCACTTAAACTATATTTAGCGCTTATCTCGTCTGCATACAAGGTCGAGTTTTTGAGCTCAAATCGGCCTCCTGGCTGTCGTAATTTTGAATAGACATAATGATTGCAGGTTTCTTATACCTTGTCAAACCATCCAATTAGTCAGACACACTTAGAAGAAGTTATGTCAGCATCATCCAAAACCACTAATTAACCCCCCACAACTACTTATCCTGAAGTAGGTCATGATTTCCTGATAAAAGGGGAGAATAATTACGATTTGATGGAAGGAGACCTCGTTAGCCAATTGGAAAAGAGATCGACGGCACACAAATTGAACTTGGCGTTATGATAGATCCAATTGACAAGACATAATTCAGAAAAAATTAAACCAAATTCTCCTATAGAACCGAGAACCAAATCATACTCGTCGGTTCTCGATTCAGATATCCATTCGGGTATATAACTTGAGAAGAACCGTCGAGTTCGATCGTTTCGATTTAAAAGTTTTGCCCAACCCTAATCAAAACTTTAGGAATATAGTATGAAATGTATAGAATATAATCCTTCAACTTATGTTTTCAAAATATATTTTCCAATCTAATATCACCTTTTATAGTGTAAAATTCAGCTTGTTGGACCACTGGGTTATGAAAAATAAATTGTAAAAAATAAAAAAATTATAAAAAAGATAAATTTGGTTCTGGGATCGGGTATCCACAGTTTTGATTAAAGAATCCAGGACTATCAAAGACCTAATCAATTCTTGATTCTTGTTATGATTCTTAATTTTTTATTTTTTTTTAAGAACTTAATTGAAACCTCTTAATCTAAAAGTTCAATTTCAATTAAGCCCTGTTTGCACTCCATTATCTAAAAATATATTTTTCTTTTTCTTACTTTCGAGCATACATTTTTCAATAAAATAATATTATATGTAAATTACATTTTTTTAGTTTTTTAATCACAATATCTCTAAAATATTACTATTCAACAATATATATATATATATATATATATTCCCAAAATGCATTTTTAAAAATGTCAGCACCTACTTTTTTGCGCAGTAAATGAAAGCTAGAAGGACAAATAGGTGATGCCGACTAAAAATTGTTGAATAATTATATCAAACTTTATCACTGTAAATCAGGAATCTGCTGGAGTGATTTTTGCAAAAGATAAAATCAAGGCTGGAGTGATTTCTGCAAAAGATAAAATCCTTTGATTACAGCCTATAGATGTCCATGATTTGAGCTAATTTGTATTCATTTTATGAATTAATTTCTGCTGTAATTATGTACAGAACATATTATACATACACACACTTCCACCACCAAAGAATTAAGGTGGCTTACATATCATTTTTATGGTATCAGAGCAGCATCTTTTGGATTAAACTCCTTGATCCTATGGCTGCCAGCAACCCCACTACTCTGCCCTTCAACACCATGGTCCACTTTCTCACCATCAAATTATCTTCTTCAAACTATCTCCTTTGGCGCAGTCAAGTATTACCCCTGCTGGAATGTCAGCAACTTCTGGGATATGTTGATGGCTCCATTGTCGAGCCTCCTGCCACCATTGTTTCTAGCACCTCTACTTATGCCAATCCTAAGTTGGCTGAGTGGCGACAAACTGACAAACTTGTGCTCAGTTTGCTGCTCTCTTCTTTAACAGAAGAAGCCATGTCTGCTATTGTTGGATCAACCACCTCTCGGGATGTTTGGTGTCGACTGGAAAATACTTTCAGCCATTGCTCAAAGTCTCGCGAACTTCATCTCAAAGACGATCTTCAGACCATGAAGAAGAATGACAGAAGTGTTCCTGAGTTCTCACGAGTTTCAAAGATGTTTGTGATCAACTTGCTGCAATGGGATGCCCAATTGATGACCTTGATAAGATTCACTGGTATTTACGTGGTCTTGGTTCCTCATTTTCCACTTTTTCAACTATTCAGTTATCACTATCACCTCTTCCCACATTTAATAATGTTGTGCCCAAAGTTGAAAGTTATGAAATATTTGTTCACTCGCTGGACTCCTCTGCTTCTTCAGGCTCTACTACTGCAGCTTTTACTGTTGTTCACAATTTCAAATTCGGTTCAAATTCTGGATATCGTGGAGAAGGTCGCTCTTCTCATGGAGGACGTGGTCGTGGTGGTCGCAATAACAGAGGTCGAAATTTCCCTATCCGTTGCCAAATTTGCCGTGGTGAAGGCCACTATGCCTCATTTTGCCAAGAGCGATATACTCGGCCTCCAAATGCTGCAAACATAGTTGAGGCATTCACTTCTTGGTCTCTCAATGATGGACAGGACTCTGATTGGTACACGGATACAGGGGCTACCGCTCACATGACTCATGGTGTTGCTCAGTTGGACAAAACTACTGCATATTCTGGTAAGGACCGTGTTGTAGTTGGTAATGGTGCCTCTCTTCCAATTTCCCACACCGGTACCTTCTCTCCTACCCCCTCACTTCATTTAAAAGACGTTCTAGTTGTACCTGGACTTACTAAAAATCTTGTCTCCATTAGTAAACTTACCTCTGATTTTCCCTTTTCCATCACATTTACTAATGATCGTTTCACTGTTCAGGATCAGAACACAAGAAGGGTGGTGGCAACCAGTCGATGTGAAAATGGGCTCTATGTGGTTGAACGTGGTCATCAATCTTTACTTTTTGTTTTTCCCAATAATTGTCCTCAGGCATCCTTTGATTTATGGCATGCCCGTCTAGGCCATATTTCTCATAATATTATTTCTCTTTTGAATAAAAATAAACAGTTATGTGTTACTTCTTTGCTTCCGAATCCTACCATATGTACTAGTTTCCAGCTTGCTAAAAGTAAACGACTTCCTTTTTCAATGAATAACAATCGTGCCTCTCATGTCTTAGATCTCATTCATTGTGACTTATGGGGACCATCACCTATCCCCTCAAATCTTGGTTTTCGATATTATGTTATATTTGTTATGATCATTCCCGATTCACTTGGTTATATCCTTTAAAATTTAAATCTGATTTCTTTCGCACTTATCTCCAATTTCAAAAATTTGTCAAAAAATCAATTTTCTACTAAAATCAAGGTTTTTCAAAGTGATAGAGGAACAGAATTTACCAGTCACCAATTTCGAATCACCTTATTTTATCGAGAATTCGTCATCAAATGTCTTGTCCATATACGCCATCTCAAAATGGACGTGCCGAGCGTAAACATAGACACATAACTGAAACTGGTCTTGCAATCCTTTTTCACTCTCATGTACCTCTCAAATTTTGGGTTGATGCATTTAGCACTGCCGCTTTCACTATTAGTCGCTTGCCAACACCTCTTCTTGGTGGTCGATCTCCTTTTGAGGTTCTATTTGGTAAGGCTCCTCTCCTCAATTTTCCATCCTTTTGGCTGCCTTGTTTTCCCTTACTTACGTGATTATGCACCACACAAATTAGCCCTCCGTAGCCATTCATCTGTGTTTCTTGGTTATAGTATGTCTCATCATGGTTTTCGGTGCCTTGATCGTCTCACTAATCAAGTGTTTATTTCTAGGCATGCTATCTTCAATGAACTTGCGTACCCTTACAAAAATAATGCTTGTACTGAGCCTTTATCCACTGCCTCAATTTCTACATTTTTAGAACCCCTTGCAACCTCAACCCGAAACACATAAGCACCAGGGACCTCTTTACCTTCTCAGTCCGGTCCTGTACAGGTTCCATGTGGCCCTTGTTTAACTGACGCATCTTGTAGTTCTGTGGCCCCTTCCATTTTGCAGGTACCCATTGATGATGGACCAAGCTCTCCTATCGCAACTGAAAGATCCACTCCGAATCTCTCTCTGGCCCCATCCAGAACCAATCTTCTTGGATCTCATTCGATGCAAACACGGGCCAAATCTGGAATTTTTAAGCCTAACACTCGGGCTCTACATACTTGCCATGCTTCCAATTCTAGTCTTATTCAATCCTTACTCACTATACGTGAGCCCAAAGGGTTCAAATCTGCTGCTAAGCACCCTGAATCAATTGCTGCCATGGATGAGGAGCTTCGGGCCCCGAGTCACAATCATACTTGGGATTTAGTGCCTAGACCGCCAAATAAAATTATTGTGGGATCCAAGTGGGTCTTTCGCATCAAGTATCTTTCTGATGGTTCTATTGATCGTCTCAAGGCCCGTCTTGTTGCTAAAGGATACACTCAACAACCTGGACTTGATTTCAGTGACACATTCAGCCCAGCTGTCAAATCCTCTACTGTTCGAGTTGTTCTTTCTTTGGCAGTTTCCAATCACTGGCCACTCCATCAACTTGAAGTGAAAAATGCCTTTTTAAATGATATTCTTCAAGACGAAGTCTATATAGAACAACCTCCAGGTTATGTTGACTCTAGATATACTTCTCATGTTTGTCGGCTTCGCAAAGCTTTATATGGGCTCAAACAAGCTCCATGGGCCTGGTTTCATCGTTTTAGCTCCTTTCTTCTCACTATTGGGTTTTCTTGCAGTCGAGCTGACTCATCTCTATTTGTCCTCTCCAAAGGTGCTGACTTAATCTATCTATTATTATATGTAGATGATATAGTAGTAACCAACAACAATTCCGCTCTTCTTGATGCCTTTATTGGGAGATTAATTAAGGAATTTTCAACCAAGGATATGGGCTCCTTAAGCTATTTTTTGGGTCTTGAGGCGCATCGGACTACCTCTGGCCTTTTTCTCAGTCAAGCCAAGTTTGCACATGAAATTTTGCAGCGTGCCAAACTTGTTGATAGCAAACCTGTAAGCACACCCATGGTCATCGGTAATCATCTTTCCACTGTTGGTCCTGATTTTGATGATCCATCGCTCTACAGATCTCTTGTTGGTGCTCTTCAATACCTCACTATCACTCGACCAGATATCGCTCATGCTGTTTCTGTTGTGAATCAATATATGCACAAGCCTTCACTTTGTCACTTTCAAGCTGTTAAACGGATCGTACGCTACATAAAGGGAACTTTGCAGTATGGTCTCTCTTTCACTCCGTCCCCTTCCAGTAACATCCTTACGTACTCAGATGCTGATTGGGCTTACTGCCCTGATACACGTCGATCTATCTCTGGCTATGCTATCTATCTTGGTGATAACCTTGTCTCCTGGAGTTCTAAGAAACAACCGACCATATCTCGTTCAAGTTGTGAATCAGAATATCGGGCACTAGCTAATGCCGCTACTGAAGTCAAGTGGCTTGGTCACCTTCTTCGTGATCTTAAGGTGAAATCTTCTTCTTCTCCGATTTTACTTTGTGACAATCAAAGCTCCGTCTTTCTTGCTGCAAATTCGATTTCTCACAAACGCTCGAATCATATCGAGCTTGATTACCATTTTGTGCGAGAATTAGTGGCTTCGGGAGAACTTCAGATCAAGTATGTTCCTACAAATCTTCAGCTTACTGATGTGTTTACTAAAAGCCTTGGTCGTTCTACATTCATATTTCTCCGTTCCAAGCTCCGCATTCGAGATTCACAAATGCTAGGCTTGCGGGGGGAGGGGGGATTTCACAGTAAATCAAGAATCTGCTGGAGTGATTTCTGCAAAAGATAAAATCCCTTGATTACAGCCTATAGATGTCCATGATTTGAGTTAATTTGTATTCATTTTATGAATTAATTTCTGCTGTAATTATGTACAGAACATATTATATATACACACACTTCCACCACCAAAGAATTAAGGTGGCTTACATATCATTTTTAAACTTCTTATAAAAAGGGAACGAAGGACTATTGTTGATGCAACAGTAAATTAATCCAATTTTACTGTGCATGATGTCATTTTTTTCTGTGGTCAGACAAATGTTCTTCTACACATCATGACATTAGTATTAAAAAAATAATAATAATTTTAATATATAAAACAACCATGAGTAAAAAAAACCCCCGCACAGTGCGGAGAGATGACAAACCATGTATGGAGACTTGATAAATTCTTCGCATAGTGCAAAGTATTAAAATAAAAAAAACTCTCCGCATTCCGCACATTGCGGAGAGGAAAAAAACTCTCTGCACAGTGCGGAGAGAGTTGAACCATGTGTGGAGTAAAAAATGGTGCGGAGAGAAAAAAACTTCTCCGCACAGTGCGAAGAGAGTTGAATCATATGGGGAGTAAAAAAAAAAAATTCGCACAGTGCAAAGAGATGGTAAACCATGTGCAGAGAGTTGGCAAAGTTTTCGCATAGTGCAAAGAATATAAAAATTAAAAAAACAAAAAAAAACTCTCCGCACAGTCCGGAGAGAGTTGAACCATGAGCGGAGTAAAAAAAAAGTGCGGAGAGGAAAAAAACCTCTCCGCACAGTGCGAAGAGAGTTGAACCATGTACGAAGAGTTGGCAAACTCTTTACACAATGCGGAGCAAAAAAAAAGAATCTCTCCGCACAATACGAAGAGATGACAAACCAACTCTCCGCACAGTGCGGAGAGAAAAAAACTCTTCGCACCGTGCAGAGAGATCAATAATTTTTTCTTTTTTATTCTTCTCTACTTTCCCTACTTTTTTCCATTTCTTTACGCAATATCTATTTTTCCTTACTTCTTTACTGTGCGGAGAGAAAAAAACTCTTCGTACCGTGCAGAGAGATCAATAATTTTTTCTTTTTTATTCTTTTCTGCTTTCCCTACTTTTTTCCATTTCTTTACGCAATATCTATTTTTCCTTACTTCTTTACACCATTTATCTTTCTTCTCTCCTACAACTCCATTTCTTTTTCTCTCAAACTCCTCTCTCTCAACCAAATTGTAAAATTTTTGTTCAATTCATATTTTATCTTTCAAACACCTTTTTATTGTTCAAGTCAAACTTTAATATTGTGTTGAAACTCATCGAGAAATCAAGTCGATCATCCTTTTAGATGCTTTGATGAAACTTATTTACTTGTTCAAACTCTAAGTACTAACCTTTGTTCTACGGTCTTGTTACAATTTCTCGTGAACTCTACTAGCAAGTTATCAAAATAATGTATCTTAAGCTCATTCATATCTTGCTTCTGGTTAAATTAACTATTTCTTGGATTTGTAAGATTGCTCGATTTTGTGATGTACCTAAATTTATATACAATATCATACTCTAAAAATGGAGAAAAGAAGCAAAAAAGGAAAATGTTAAAAAAGAAAGAGAAGAAAAAGAGATAATGGAAAGATAATTTTTTTTTTCTGAAAAGCATAATCTTTACTATGTAAAATTATTCCATGTTTATAATTTGCTCAAAATTGAATAGAAAGTTTTCTAAAATGATTTACAAAAATTTGTCTAACAGATCCCCTTCTTATGAAAAGCATAAATACAAGACCATGCTCCATATGTCATACAATAACAAAACATATATTTTTTTAATACTCCAACATTATATTTCCCAATTCTTTGCACAAACACAAAAATGTAATGTTTACCTTTGGAGCAAATGATCACATTTTTCTTAAAAGTTTGTTACTTTGTGTTTTTACCTTATATGACTTATGATAATGTTTGATTGTTAATATAGGCACATTTTACTACTAACTAATTAATGTTAATCATTATTGCTTATTAAACAATCTTGCGTTACATGAAAAATAATCATAAATTCGACCAAACTACTAGCACTAATGATCTTACTTCTGACCTAACTTCCCTTTCTGATTGAACCGGTTGGAAAATCTTCCTCCCCCGACAAAGTAGTTTCGCTTCACTGTCCAGCCGACTAAGATTCTTTCAAGAGAGAGCAATATATAATAAGTCTTTAAACGAGAAAATAATATATACAGGATACAAAAAATCTCGTCAAGCTCTAAATCTAATTTCATTGTAATCTCATATATGTAGCAATTCTCCACCAAAATTCTAATTTATTCACATAAATTCTGAACATGATAGATAATTTGCATTTGTAGATTAATTATTTTAGTCGATAGATAATAGGGCATGGTAAAAATATTGGCCCAAAAAAAGTTTTAGTTCACCCCAAGTGGAAACTTCATCTCTATTTGCAGAGAGATCAACTCTCTGCAAAATGCGGAGAGATGGTCCTTTTTTTATCGGTAGTTTTTTTCTTTTTCCCCCCTCTACTTTCCCTACTTTTCTCAGATGTATATTCTTCTCGATGATTTTTGACCATGAATTTTTGACAAAGGTATATAAGTTTTTCATCTTTTACTTCAAACCTTAAAAGATTGTTTCTAATATGATATCTATCTATTTTTAGCTTGTATAAAATACAGATTATAATGAACGTGTTTACTATTTTCCTTATTTAATCTACTTTATTTAGTGAGCAATGCTTTTCATTTGTTAGGATGGCTTTAAAATGGGAAAGTCACTTGAAAAAAAATTAGCAATTTCATAACCACCATTTTTTTTTAAATTTCCGGAAATACAATTATATAAAAAGAAAACAATATTGAATTACAACATACTTAAGAAATTCAATATTAAATAATTTTTATACATTTATAACAAATTATAAATCCGTATATGCTGCCTACCGTATTTACAGTTTTTCGTATATACTGCCTACAGTATTTATGCAAGTCGATTTATAACTTTGTACTCAGTCTTCAATTTTTCAATATTGAATTATACAAAATTTAGAAATATAATATTCACATTTAAATGAGAAAATAATGTATACAGGATACAAAAACTCTCGTCAAGCTCTAAATCTAATTTCATTGTAATCTCATATATGTAACAATCCTGCACCAAAATTCTAATTTATTCATATAAATTCTCAATGTGAAAGATAATATGCATTAGTAGGTTAATTTTTTTAGTCGATAGATAGTAGGGCATGGTAAAAAGCTTGTTCCCAAAAAAAGTTTTAGTTCACCCAAAGTGGAAATATTATCTTTACTTGCGGAGAGATCAACTTTTTTCGCAATGTGCGAAGAGATGATTCTTTTTTTATTGGTAATTTCTTCTTCTTTTTTCCCTCTCCGCTTTCTCTACTTTTCTCAGATGTATAAATACTGAGAATGCAGAACACCGTACATTCACTTACCAAAATGAATGTAAAAAAAAATTCCAAATTTTTATTTTTTCAACATAAGCAGAAAATAAATATTAAAATATATGAAACACAAAATATAAACGCATATGAATATGAAAGTCGATTTATAACTTTGTGCTCAATCTTCAATTTTTCAATATTGAATTACATAAAATTTAGAAATATAATCTTCACACTCAACTCAATCATATCAACACTGTCAAAGCATACATGCAAAGTAGTTTGTTTAACTTCATATATTTCTTATTTAAGTATGGGATATACAAGTATATTTTTTTCTAAATGATACAATACTGTTATGCAATTGTAAAAATAATTTACAATTATTTTTTTATATCATGAAAATATTTCTAAATATTACTTTAAAAACATTTCAAAAAATTAAAATTCATATTCTAATATAAATACGATAAATCTACAATTAACCTATCAGAAACTCATCAAATCAGCCTGTACTTCGAAATCCATTTTGTAGTTTTGAACAGTTATGATAAGATATTTCAATCCCAATATGAAAGGAAAGGAAAAAAATGAATAAAATATGGCCACCGCTTTCTTTCTCTCACTAAAACCACCTTCCTTTCCCTCCACAACGACTCGCCACCACCCAATTCGGCCTTCATCCGCCGATCCCAAAGCTCATAACCACAGATTTCCCCCTCAAATATCCTTCTCATCATTCAGAAATAACAATGGTATCCCATCAGAAACAGAGTGCCCAGTGCCACTGGATCAGCAGCCCATCAATGAATACCAGGCCCTTTCCAATTCATTCCCTTTCTCATGGGCATCTGGTAGTCTTGTTGAGTATTGTGCACGGCTTTTTGTCACTGGGGCATCTTTTGCACTCTTAGTGGGCCTACCCGTTTCTTGGTTCGGGTCAGTTGGCCCCAAATCCGAGCCTCTGAGATTGGTATTTGGAGCTGCTTCAAGTGGGTTTTTTGTTGTTACTCTTGCTGTTGTGAGGATGTATCTGGGTTGGGCTTATGTGGGAAATAGATTGCTCAGTGCCACTGTTGAATGTAATCTTGCATTATTTTCTATCTTTTGGGTTGTTTTGCTATAGAAGTTTCTGTTTTTTATTTTGTACTTTTGAGATTGATGGAGTATTTTATGACGTGGTGACAGATGAAGAGACAGGCTGGTATGATGGCCAGGTATTTTCCAATTTTCTGTTTTCCAGCATATTTTCATTGCATAGTGGGCATTAATCTTTCAGTTAAATCATTTATAATATGACTGTTTTGGTTTTACAGGTGAAAATGACACTGAATATGCGATCCATGTTATTTAAAAATAAACTGTTTTAGATGTTAATGCTGTTAGTGGAAAAAAAATTAAACTGAATTGATATATGTGAAAACCTGCTAAGAATGTGTCTTGGTTCTGGCGGAACTTATGGGGGGTTTGAATTCCACATCAAAAGTATGGACTTCCTTTGCATGTTTGATATAGGCTTTGGGCTCTCCAACTTCAACCGCTAACTTTTGAGGTACTGACCTTTAATATGTAAATCAAGAATGTGTTTAACTTTACAGAAGCCTGTGAGGGTGTCTTAGGAATCAGGAAACCATGTCCAAAACATGAATGTTTGTTTAAGGCCCTCTGTTAGCTCTTCAGCTAAAGCAAAGGAACCTATCCTATGGATGTAGGTTCTGAGGGACAAGCAGCTAAGAGCTACAACTCCTATTATACTTTGTAGAAAGTTGGTACTACAAAATAGAATTCCTAAATCCTTGAATGAACGATACTGGACTAAAGGAAGAAACGAGTTCCAGGCCCAATATTCCTTTCTAAGGAATAGTGTGAGGGCCGTACATTTCCATATAGATAAGAGTTCCTCCCGATGGGGCTGGGGGGAAACAATCTCCAAGAGCTAGGAGTTAGAGCTGAGCTCATTAGCTGTTAGCTAGAGTTCCTCGCACTAGAGAGTTGAAGACTTCTTTTATATGGGAAATAGAAAATTGCAAGCTTTTCTCTAAGTTGCTGATGCTCGGTGGTTGTTTACGTCTAAGGATTTTGAATGGCTGTGTGAATGGATGACAACCTGCGAGAGTATGTCTACTCGTGTGATTTTTGCCATGCACGTGCCTGATTAAATTAATGGAAGTTAATTGGCCTATACATTTGTTTGAATGCACGTTGTTATTTATTATATACATATTTTACAAATCTTTTATTAAGCTCTGTAAAAGTTACACGTTCTGAATTACCTTGTTAATTACTGGAAAATTAGAAATGCTTGATCACAAAGTCATATGAGGCTAAAATAAGCAATATTAAAAATTCAAAAATGTGAACAGTATACTGTTCTAAGATTTATATGCAGATGGAAGTTATTATATGTTAGTTATTGAAAAAAAATTCTTGAGTATTTTTTAATAGCTGTGTATTTTCAATGCACTAGCATGTGGTATATGTCCCAAAGAAGTCTAATCGGTGGTGAGGGCCAATATTCATTGTAGAATAAAAAAATTATTTGGATGATTTAAGTTTTCTCAAAATTTTTGTGTTTTGCTGATTTCTAATATCTCTGTATATGCTTGTGATCCAATTTTACATTTGCATCCTGTAGCTATAAGAAAATCCCTGGTGAAGAGAGTTATACAAGTATCAATTATGTAGAACTATTGAATTTCATGAAATTGTTTAAAAATGAGACCAAGTCTGAATGAAAATTTTATCTATTGACAGTTAAATGGCCATTTCAATTTTCACAAAGACTGATATAAATTATTGAGGCTTGACTCGAACTTTTATCGACAGATATGGGTGAAGACTGCAGAAGTTTTGGCTCGTGATCGGCTGTTAGGTTCATTTTCTGTAAGTAATTCAATACCCTACGGGCTATACATAGTTGAAGATTAATCTTGAATGAATATAGTTTGTGCTTCAAATCCTGTGTCTGTGATCATTGAATATTTGTTGATGCTGTATGGTTACTCAAGCCAATATCCTCTTGAATAGCTTCCAGGACAAGGGCCTGAAGCAAAATAATGAACTCCTTGAATTTTAAAATAATCATTTTTTATAGTGGTACCGTTCCTCCTACGAAGGTACTTGACAAATAATCACTACCATTAACTCAAACTAATCTAAAGGTCTGAATTTATTTTTGTAAAACCCTTTTAAATCTCAAAATGGGCCCCACCTAACACCAATCGAACCATAAACAACTGAGAATTGAAATGCTCAAATTCACGCTTTGCTACCAGGAAATTTCTCCACTTGGTAAAATGCCAGGTGATAAATCCAAACCCCTATTCAGTCAAACTCCAACTTCTATTTAATTTTCATTTTATTTTTTTACTAATAATTGTTCGAATTCACCGTTTTGCAATGGTTTGACTTACTAATATGACTGGCTTAAGATTGATTATGAGATTGTTAGTTCAGCCACAAAACTTAACCAGTATATTTATTTAGGTTGGGGTGGGTGGCATGGGGTTTGGGTTGGTCCATTTTGAGATTTTAAAGGGTTTTAATAAAATAGACATAGACCATTAGATTAGATAATGACTTAATGTAAAGGTTGTGATTGCTTGTCAAATATCTTGGTAGGAGGATCAGTCCCCTTTTATATTATACTTTCAAAATTATTGAAATTTCATCGTCATATTATTTTCTTTGTTTCTTAGTCGGAAATCAAAGTAGGTTTTTGAATTCCACAAGAAGGAAGGGGGACTTGAAATTGTGTCTTGCGCACATAATTAAGAGGGAAGACATGTACACAAACCGCATATTAAAAATCATGAACCTCAGCTTGAAGAATATATGGTTTATTGCATGTGTTGAATGGCGACAAAATATTTGACTCTTCTAGCAATAGAGGTGGCTATGGGCCGAGCCGGCTATTGCCTAAGGGCCGAGCCTCAAGGACCAAGCTCGGCTCATGAGTTTGTATTTTTTTAATTGATAAAACCGTCTTCATTTATTTGGGTTTGAGACCAACTACTTAAATTTCGAGTAGACAAAGTTAAAAATTGTATACAAACAATTTGTTAAGTGTACACTTTAAAAAAAAAAAAATAAGTATTATAAAATAATAAATTGTATTAATATGGTTAAATTAAATATCGCACACGACATGTAATTTAGTCATATTTATCTTGCAGTTGAGAATGAGCGTCTTACCAATTCTTCATGCACATTATTGCTTCCTAAATATTTTATTTCAGTTAGCTCTTGATTTTGGATAGAATCCTCTTATTTGCATTAAAAGCAGACTCCAAAACTACAGTGCTAATTGGATGTGTTAGTAGGTCTTTTGCAATCGCAGAAATCACTGGCTATCATTGTTCGTACTTTTATCAGAATTCAATTATTTCTTTTGAACTTTTTTAATTGATTTATTCTTAGGCATATTATGATTAAAGTAATTAAGTAATTCGGCAGGCAATGCATTTGGACTTGTGTCCGAATTTGATTATATGTGAAGATACACTACTGCTAGAAGCACCTATTGCATCATATTTATACGTATTAATACCTTCAAATAAATTTAATATTTAAGTGTCGTCTTCTTCGATATCAGCATGATTATTAGGTGCAGAGGACATTCGACTAATATTTGCACTCATTCATTCTGCATATAAATTCATACATTTCACATAAAATTCTAAATTTCTACAAGTGATAGGTGTATTAAAAGTTAAAGCTTTTGAAATCTGATCGATTACGTACTTAGGGGGTGTTTGATAGTCATGTTTATGTAAAAATGCATTTTAGAATAGTAAATTGATGTGTAATGTGTGGTTGAAAAATAAGGAAAAGTTTTTGATTTGCGTATAATATTATTTTAATAACAAATGTCTGGTTGAAAAGAAGAGAGAGAAAAATGCATTTTGAAAAAAATGGCTACCAAACGGGGCTTTAGTACTTGATAAATTGTATCAAGATCCATAATGCATACTAAAGTAAATAATATAGACAAGTCTTCCCAATATTTTTTAAAGTAATATTTTCTAAACTTTAGTTCCATAAAATATATAATTTCACTAAATTCGGGATCATTTTTGTATTTATAAAATGCCCTTGCAATTATCAGCATGTTTGGTTTGGATTAAAATTCGATTTTAACCTGAGTCAAAATCAAACAATCAATATTAATCACATCTTTCATGGTTCCCACAACTTTTCAACCACACATCTCAAAAACTTCTATCACAATCTACTAAAAATAATTTAATTTTAATCCCCACAAACACCCTCTATATAAAGCCTTTCAAGCATCATATAGTTAGTGGGATAGTATATTCCAGATAAAATGTTTGTAAAGTCATAAAAATTTGTCAAAACTTTTTTAATTTTAAAAGCTACAAGCCTATTAGGTTCATTCAAAATAGTGTCGTCATCATTTCTAATATATCTACTGCTATAAAATTCAGTTATTAAATGTTCAAATCATTTGCTTGATTTTAATAATAAGTGGAGTTCTCTCTATGTCTTACGTTACTAACAAATATTTTTGTCTTCGTCATCCCAAATTCAGCACAAAATTGATGAAAGGCTTGTTTTCTACTAGATGAAATCGTGATATATATTAATGCATCCCAATTCTTTGAATTTCAATCTTAATATGTTTCAAACCATCCTACACAATTAAATTAAAAATGACACACAACAAAAATGAAATAAATAATCACCAAAATCGGGCTGCAGTACCCTACACAATTTATCGACAACTAGCTTATTAATACTAGTGTTGTCAAATGTAAAAGAAAGAATTTTTATCTCCCAATGGTATTCTCTAATAATGCTCATATAGCGTTAAATATATTGGTAGCGTTGTGAGGGAACTCAATAAATTTAAAAGCAATAATTTTTTATGCATACACCAAAGTTGGTTTATGTAGTGTGCAGTTGTAGCTATATAACCTCTTTATTCATCACTTCTCATAAATCTGAAGCTAAAGATATAACACCCCCAAATTTTCTCAAATCAATAATCAATTATTTTTTTGTATTAAGGAAATATTCTATTGTATCAAAATGAAAAGTGTTTCTATTTATTCCAACATATCTCGATTGAAGATATTCTTTCACATAGAAGACGAAATATTGGTTGTCTGCTATTGTTAGAGGCAACTCGGCACCGGCAACGAACTTCGCCCTTCCTGTTCAAGCTTTCTCCTCCGAATGCATCCACTTGCAAAGTGTTGTAGGAGCAGAATTGGTGGTTACACTATCAAATTGCAGCTGCATTTGAGAAGCACCAAGAAGCTCATGTTTAGCCGCACATGCTTTATGGTGACGATTGAGGTGGATGGTACCAATGCCCTTTTGCCATGCCAATTGTTGTTGATAGTATTTACATTTTATTGCTTTAGACTCTTCGACTCCATTAACCACAATCCCAACATTTTGTCCGTTTTTCCCTTTCACTTTCCTCTTGCATGGAAAATATCTAATTCCTTCTGTTCTGCTTCGGGAATATCAACGTTATACCTTCTCCAACAGAGGCCATAGACAGGTCCCACGTAGGAATCCCACATGTACAAAATCTACATGTGCGGACCAATCGTCGAACCATCGGGACGAGCCCATATTATAGCCAAACCCATGTTGTGGGCCTGTGGCCGAATTCATGAGACCGAGCCCCTCAAGAAAGAGGGGCTAGGTTCTTTGGCAGAGGACTCTCCAAAATCAAATATATTGAAATGATGGATGTGACAACTCCCAACCACCGCCGCCACAGCCAGCCTATTTAGTCAAATCTGTTGTCACGAGCTACAACTTATGGAAGGAGAGTTGATATTTAGCATTAATACGTTGTGATTGATTGATGCCCATGATGGGAATTTATACCCACATGGATGAGGCCACGTGTCTTATCATCCGACGGTCCACACTCATTACCTCGCACTATAAAAGCTCACACTTAATGCCATTCAAAGGTAATGTAAGTTTAGACTTTGATGCTATAACTATGCTCTCTACATTCTTTATTTTACCCCCAATACTGACCCCCTTTTATACATTGGAGGCTCGTGTTAAAAACCCTCTCACACTCATATATTTCTTTCCAAACTAACTTGATTGTTGAAGTGCGTGCGGCCGGCTCCACCCTCACCAGAGAAGGCCACATGTGGATAACGGTTTGTCCTAGTTTGTAGGAATATTGCTTACGTGGACATGAGAGGTTTTGGGATCTGTTGACCACGTTGGAGGTACATTTTTTAGGGTCAACAAACTTCATCCAAATAAATTGGATTACTACTTCCATGAGCATCTAAATCTGGAATATTTTTGGGAATGGATACTTCCTTGAAACCTACAAATTCATTCTGAAATTGACTTTGCGGCTTCATAGGTAATTCGCTTCTAATACTGAACAAGCCTTCAATAAATGAATGTGGATCCATTTGTGAATTGTGATGAAATGTATAAAATGTGTATTGTAATTTGTATAGTATAGATTGTATAGTAACTATTAAGTAAAGAAAGAGTGTGGAAAGAAATCAAGAATTCAAAGAAAGTTTATGTGTAAGATTGTAATTGTAAATTTGTAGTGGGATAAGTGATATTGAATAATTGAAATTGAAGGTAGAAATGAATATAATAGATTGTAGAATGTAGAGGAGAGTAAAAATTGTTGTTTGTGCGTGAAAAAATTTGAAAATGGGTCGAGGTATTTATAGAGTAAAGATAAAAAATAAACTGGCCATTGGGATATTTATAGAGTAAAAAAAGAAGAAAAAATAATAAAAAACAAAATGGCCAAAATGGCACTTTTATATGTTCAGTGACTAACTGTACGCAAATGGTCACTGAACTTATATACAGTGACCAAAAAAGTGACCGTTTTGGTCCACCCACTAGCCAGGCTCATGAGCTCCCTTGTGGGCAAGCCGCCCACGAGCCAGTGTTTTAAGAGCCAAGCGGTCGACCCAATTGGCTGCTCGGCTCATTTGACATCCCTAGCTAACAATACAAGCGTTTAACTTGGAAGAAAGCTACGGCTTCATTATTTTTCTCTCTCTCATTATTCTAATACCTCATCGTATATTATGTATTTTTTCTTGAACCCTTAACAAGTAGAGGTGCGCCGGATGAAGATAAGTTAAGAGATGAACGGCGAAGGTAGTTGAGACGTTTTGCATAGCCCAGAAGAAGCTCATTTTCATAACAATATCTTCTAGTGAATCATAAACCCTGTACCTAGCAGGGAGCTAAAACCGAAACTGACACAAATTTATTGGGAATAGCCAAACAAGGCTTAGTTTGTTGTGTTTTCTTAAACCGTCATTTAATTTTCCATTCTAACAGTCAGGGGTGGACGCAGAGATTCTTAGTTAGGGAGACACAATCAAAATATTTACAAATTGAATATTTTGTTCTTGATTTTTGAATTATTTATAATTAACCGAGAAAATGCAGATTTACATTTAAAAAATATTTCTTCATTAATATTTTGCTCATCATTTTCATCCATTTGATTTCGAACAGTCATTTTATTAATATTTTGCTCATCATAACCCTATACCTAGCAGGGAGCTAAAACCGAAACTGACACAAATTTATTGGGAACAGCCAAACAAGGCTTAGTTTGTTGTGTTTTCTTAAACCGTCATTTAATCTTCCATTCCAACAGAGTAACAGTCATTAAGGTCCTTTCTGGTTTAGTGTTCACTATTATGCTTTTATACAGGTAAAGCCAGTGCTCACTAGATTAAAGAACACCCTTTTGGTCCTTGGAACATCGTTGATTATATGTGTTGTTCTCCTTGTCAATTCTGAGAGCAGCCAAAAGGATGCTTACATAGTATCTCAAGAACCTGGTGGTAGGTCTGTACCTGGTGTTTACAATGATGAATCTGCAAGATCTTTTGAGCCTGATGCATTTTGTGGGGAACCTGGTATACCTTGAGTATCACCAGGTTGATGTTCAAATGTTGTATATAGTGAAGTATGTGCACTTAAAAAATACCAGTGTGACAAGTCAATCCGCTTTTGTATAGTTTTGGTATGTTTGGTGCGCTGAACGAAGTTAAAATATTGTCTATTTTACAATGCTATACAGTCAAATGGTAATTTTGCCGGTTGGATAGGACAAAATTAAGGCAGGAATGGTATTGTTTAGTACTGGTGTCAAACATGCATTATTTCTTGGGATCTTTGTAATATGTGTATATTTGTAATATCCCTGGTATTTAGTTTTGTCAAATAATTCTTTGTGGCTTTGCACATATGAAGATGTAAATTGTTTTAATACCTCAAGCAGGTTAAATCTAAGTTTTGGTTTTAATTTCCTAAAGATTAATGAACTTTGTTGATTCTGGTCTAAGCTATTTCTATGCTTGTTTAGAAGAGACATTTGGTGAAAACTGTAAATATACTACAAGAATAAGCTCGTAGAAAATTGAAACCAGATTACGACGTCTTTGATTGCTAAACAAAAGAGGGTTGCTGACGCAGATTCACTCAAAGCAACGAAGCAACGTGGGATCATATATTTCCAACAATTTGGAAGTCCAAATCAAAATATCTTCATTTGAATCTTTTTATTTTTTAATTTATTGAAACGTTGCTCTAGAATAGCCTTGAGTAAACGAAGTCATTACCTACTAGAGAAAGCTAGCAAATTGATGATTTTAGTCAGCTTGGGCTCTTCTGAAAAGGAGAACCAATCATTTTCACAGCTTCAAGATCTCCGAAGTAGTAGCTCATGGAATTTATTATTTATCTGAAGCGATGTTATTTATATCTATAACAAGGTAACTGTTCCTGACAACTGATTTTCCCTAATTTTGTTTCAATTGGATGTGCGATATCTCACTCTTCCTTTTTGCAGAATTCATCCAATTCACCCGAGCAATATTCAAAATATTATCAATCATGAAATGCTTCATTTTCTTCCCTATCCTGTTTTTAATTAGTGTCTTCCATTGCTTTCAGGTGAAAAGTCACTCTTGTTACTGGCTATATGTAGGTCAGGGGTTGCCCTTTGTCTTTCCCGCTTGTGTATTGAAAGTAATACTTTCTCTGGTCCTCGGAGTCTTTGCATTAATCTATTCTCTTTCGTTAGCTAGACTTTCTCCTATTTGACACCCTAGCATATGGGACTAGATTGCTAGGGAAAGCTTTTTCTCTAGAAATAGCTACCTATTTCTAGAAAGAATTGCCAATGTTTTAATTAAACAAAGAAAGACATTTTTTTTCTCTCTCTATTTGTAGGTTTGAAGACCCGTTTATGTTAGTCACTTGCTCTTATGGAGACGAACGTCCACGAAAGCACAATGGCATTCAACTAAGATAACGAAAAATGAAAATGGAGTTTGCTGCCCATAAAGAAACTTTCTCGATGCATTGATAACCTTCAATCTTGTCCTTTGTCGACTGTTGGGTTTTTGGTATCCAATAAATTTCGGGCTATAATGTTACTCGGTTTATTTCTCAGTCGACTTAGCCAAATGACTGAATGAGAATTTAACACCACAATCAAGACGACATGACTCAAAGGTTAATTGGGTCATTCGAAGTAATCTAAATATTTTAGTGTTGCTCGTGACCAATCCGCTTCCTTGGATGGCCATAATTTAGAGGGATTACTTGTGAGCCCATTTACCTATCTATTAGGCCTCTACTTTGACCCATTTGTTAACCTACGTATACTTACCTTATTTGGGCCATTATTACAAGATAAATCTCTCTTTTCTCTCTAAGTGAGAGATGTCTTCTCTGCCTCTCTATTCGGTCGGTCTCTGCGTGATTCCTCTTCTACTCTTTTTGCATCTTTGTGATTCCTAAGTGAACTATCTCATTGGCAATCGGGAGTGGAAGTTTGGTTATTGTCTTGAGTCGTTGTTGTCGGCTTGTGGTGTTAGAAGTTGGTAGAAATTGAGTCTGGGCAAGTTGTGGTGCTCAATACACGTTCAACATCGACAAATCAAGTCAAACTTTTACGCTAGCCAGTAGCAACACGCTATTTTCTAAATTAAGGAAAAAAGTTCCCTTGCTCATCCAAACATGAATGTGCTTCAACTAAATAGAATTTGAAAATTTTATTATTTGATTTTGATTTCTTGTTTAATTTAACAAGTTGTCAATCTTCTAACATCTTCTACTCTCCACAGACCTAAATGCGGTGATAGAGAAATTGTTCGTAGGTTTTATGTTGGATAATAGGATCAAAACGTCCTTTTTTTCTTTTTTTTTTTTTGGGTTTCTTCCCTTCATGCTTAAATTATCTCTATTATTTCACTTTTGGCATTGGGGCCCTCAAGTCAATCATTCTTTGTGCAAATTATCCTGACGACTCACTCCATCCATTTGCTTCATCTAGGTATACTCGTGCTGCTTTCCCCCAAACTTCGCTGGACATACATGCAATTATCGCTACAACGCTGAGTATGGGTATGCAATCACCTGGAACGATGCCGTCCAGTTGACTATACATCATTTCGAGCACAAACCACACAATGTTTTCACATGCAACTGCCATTTGTTAGTTGTGAACTGCTTGAGCCGATTTTGCTTTGACGGATCAATGAGTTAGAACACGATCAACATTGCAGCTCTTATACTATTTAAGGGTACATGGTTTGAAGGCTGTTCTATCTTAAGACCATTTTTGCATTCATAGTGGTGCTATGCTTCCTTTTCACTTTTACTTATTGGATGGTTTTTGTCGAGAACTTACTGTTTTAAAATCCTATTACATTCAAATTCTCATGACTATGTCAAAACTATGGGACAGGCTTGAAGAAGTAGAGACCTTTTAGTAATATAAATCTCATCTTATATTAGCTGTACACCTAGAAATTTCTCAAATGGACATATGATAAAGTTTCCTTTCCCATTTGGATTTGTACTTCCTTAATTTATGCTTTTGTGTTGATGAGATACGGATTCATATTGGAAAGAAAAACTACTCAACCTTTCGACTTCCCTGACGGGACAAGGTAGCTTCTGTTACTCTAATGAACAAAGTCCCTACAAAAATAGTGGTTGACGCTATCTTCCCTATTGTACAATAAAATAATAACTACTCAATCTTTTGACTTCCTTGACAGGACAAGGTGGCTTCTACTACTCTGATGAACAAAGTACTTGCAAAAAAGAGGTTAGCGCTATCCAATGAAATAACAGCTACTCAACCTTTTGACTTCCTTGATGAGATACGGTATCTTCTGCTACTCTGGTGAACAAAGCACCTACAAAGAAGAGGCTGGAGCTATATTCCGTATTATACAATGAAATAACAACTAATCAACCTTTCAACTTACTTAATGGAACAAAGCACCTAAAAAAAAAAAAAAACAGAGAGAGGCTAAGGCTATGTTCCCCATTAAGTATGATGAAGAGGATTTGGAGTTGATTTTGTTGTGTTCGTTGCTCACTTCTATATGTTTTTTAGAGATATGATATTATTAGTCGTGATACTCTTACCATTGAAAAAGTTTATGATGATTTGTTTTGAAAAGAGAAGATGAAACATCTTATTGGATTTGATGTTTATGGAGATGGCCTTATTGTCGACGCTAGTTATGGAATGAGCAAATCGAAGTTTAACTTCAATAATTAAGTTTGTAACTGTTGCAAGAAGAAATGGTATATTAAGAAGGATTGCTATTAGTTGTAAAATAAAGAGGAGTTTGCAGCAAATCAGAAGGGAAGGCAATCAGAAATTTTAGGAGAAGCCAATGTTACAGAGATCTGTTTAAGTAATGGAGAACTTTTTATTATTTTTGACGACGACTCAAAATCTGAAGAGGATTTAATTCTTGATATAGTTTACACTTTTCATATGTGTCCTAATTGGGATTCGTTTACAACATATGAATCAGTTTCGAATGGTGTTGTCGTAATGGGTAATAATGCATCCTTTAAGGTAGTTGGTATTGGAAGGGTCAGACTTTAGAAGTTGGATGGGACGGTTAGAACACTTAATGGAGTGAGACACGTTCCAGATTTGAAGAGAAATCTTATCTCCTTGACTACTCTTGATTTAAAAGGGCACAAGTTCATTGATCTTCGAAGGTTGTATGTCTTGTAAAAGTGCCCATGTTGTGTGTCTTGCAAGGTCGTATGTCTTATAAGGTTATGCAAAATCTTTGAAGATCAATTACTAGAGGTTTAGTACTTTGGTAGATATTCGGTTGGGTACAGTACAATTGGATTTTGGTTTAGGATCATGTTGAAGAATACATCTCAGTCGAGTTTAGAGGTTATGGGTAATAGCGTTTTGCCACCACCACCAGTGATGCCATCGTATTCAATTGCTAAAGACAGACCTATAAGAAATATTAGGCCTCCACATAAGTACAAGGAACCTAATTTAGTTGCGTATGCTTTAAGTGTGGTTGAAGATGTTGAGTCTAGCAAAGAAATATTTTGTGGTGTTGATTCTATTTTAGGGCATAGTTTTGTCCAGTTTGTGATTGTTAATTTATTCAGGGATTTTGTTAATCGTGTTTATAATATGAGCAAATTTTGAGAACTTGAGATAATCTTGTTGAGCAGTGTTTGGATTCATTTGTCGTAGTTCGATTTTGTGGAAAACGTGGAGAATTTTGTTCGTAGGAGAATTGGTTGAAGTTCTTGTTAAAGAGTTCAGTTTTTGCCTTGTAATGGAATTTGTTTCCAGGTATATAATTTTATTAAAGATTGATTCATTGCATGAAATTTAATTTGAGGTGGAGATTTGTTAAAGTTTGATCCAAATTTGGTTGGGTATTTGTGAATTTGTTGAATTGGGTTTGAAAGAGGTCAAAATATATATCAAAGAAGAAAAAAAGTCACAATGCCACTGGCTTACTACTCGAGTGACGGGGACAAAATTTTCAGCAAAGAGCTATTGCTCGCCTACTGCTTGCCCGACGTTAGAGCGACTCACCCGGCTGTCTCTTATCATGAGCCTGGCACTCGAGTGCTGTGCTTGTCTGGCTAAAGATCGTTTTCTTTATTTCATGCAATTTTTGATATTCTTTCCGTCTTTAGGGCTTGTATTAGGGTTTTTGACATTGCTTCCATATATAGTAGACACTTCTTTATAATTAGAACAAGTAAGACAATATTGTAAACACAATATCTTTATATTCTTTCTTAGGCCTTACAATGATGATGTTTAGTTGTTTCTTGGATGAATTATGGTCTAAAATGTTACATTTGGTATTAAATAGGTAAAATTCAATGATGGTAAATAAACCCAGAAGAAAAACAAGATCCAAAGTTTGAGGACCAAAATATAAATACTAAAAAGTTATGTCGGACCTCACGGCGAAGATTCAAGAGTGTTTAGAGTCAATTGGATAAAGAAAGACGTTAAAGAGATTAAACATAATCAAAGAATGATTACAAATCAATTTCCAACCGAAAAAAGTTATGCACCGTTTTCAGCCTTAAATTAAGACTCATTTTTGACATAGAAAATGATCAAATTTGAAAATGATGTCTTAAGCAAATTGTAGCCCTTTAAATTAGCTTTTTAACGTATCTTAAATCGCCTCAATCGGACACCAGAATAAAAAGTTATGATAAGAATACTGAAAAATGTGCAATTAGAATTTTTCACCCCAAAGGTGGCGCTGCAGAGCCACCAAAACAAAGCCGCGGCGTCCACACAACTTATTCAACAATGTATATTGTTGACAAGTTGGACACAACAAATAATTTGATAGTGGATCTTCCATTCCACATCATCATTTCCATTAATTTAGTAGACGGAGTACCTAAACTTAAAAAAGGAAAAAACTGGTTGTACAATCCTAAGGGCTGTAAAACCTTACAAGCCCCTCACATGAAGGGGGCCCACAATGATTGTGGGTCCCCTCATGTGAAGGGGTTGTGTGTCTTGCTGTACACAAGAGTGTACAGCAAGCACAGCTACTTAAAAAAAAGGGAATATAAGTTGTAGTACTAAAGTGAATGATGTTGTCAATTGCGCATGATTACAAATTTTTTTTAATCTATTTACAAATGAAGAAAGAGAATACAGATGTGCTATGAGTACAACATAATTTACAGCATGGTTCACATCACACTCACATGTAAGACGTGGGGTCCATAATTAAAATAATTGCGGACCACACTAATGAGAGAGAGCTGTAAACGTACAGCCCTACATGGACTGTACAAACAACAATTTCTAAGAAAACAACATAGAAGTCAACTAAAAGTAGTAATTTCGAATGTACTTGCTTTCGGTCCAGTAGAGGTGACTAAACTAAGAAGGAAATACATGGAAACATATTTGTATCATGGCCTTTGACCATTAAAAAATAAAAAATAGAAGTTAAAGATCAAAAAGCCAAAAATACCCTTCATCTTGTGTAAACAAAGGAGAAGAAAAAGAAAACCTCTCACACAGCCGGGATCCAATCGATCACGCCAATCTCGTAGTCAACCCAATGTCGACCACCACACAACCTAGTCATCAACGACTATGATATTGATGAAATATGGTTTAGATTAAATTTAACATTTATTTAGTTTATTGTTCAGTATTCTTATGTGGATTTTTGCGATTCTTTACGGTTAGTTTTATTAGTATTGGCTATTTTTAGGGTGGAGATCATTGAAAATCTACGCCATTTTTTTTTTATAGTGAATGGTGAAAGAGAAGTCAATGACGATTATAAACAGTTGCCATTGCTCTTGACTGTTTAACAATCGGCCCAACAGACTGTTTTGGGCCCACCGTTGACGATAGGCCCAATTTTTTTTGGCCGATTTTTTCTTAATTTTTTCATTGTTTAATTAATTCTTTCCTCTTTATTATAATTTATATTTTTCTATTTTAAATAATATTTATATTCCTTATTTAATTCTCATAGTTTTCTTTTGTTTAATTTATTATTATTAATTTTGGTAATAATTTTAAAATTTCTTAATTATTTTCTTCTTATTATATTTCTTTCCAATTTGAAATACTTTTTAATATTCTTCCTTCAATTTTTTATATTTTTATAATTTGCTTTAATTTAAATTAATTTTTTATTTTGGTATTTGATTTTTATTTAATTTAACTTTTTTAAATTTCTTAATTTTTTTCCGATTTAAAATACTTTTTAATATTGTTGCTTTAATTTTAATATTTTTATAATTTTTTAATTCATCTTTCCTTTTTTATTTTGGTCTTTAATTTATATTTAATATAATTTTTTTTCTTAATTTGTTAAAATTTCTTAATTGTTTTCTGTTTATCATTATTTATTTATTTTTTTCAATTTAAAATGATTTTTATAATCTTTCTTTAATTTATTTTTATTTTTCTCTTTTAATATTTAATTTAATTTATTAATTTTTTTCCTTAGTTTTTTAAATTTCTTAATTTTTTTCTATTTATCATAATCTAATTTTTTCAATTTAAAATGTTTTTTTTATATTCTTTTGTTAATTTTTATATTTTTAAAATAATTTTACCTTGTATTTTTATTCTTTTATTTTGATATTCATTTTCATTTAATTTAATTTCTTTTTTCTTTAATTTTTAAAATTTCTTATTTATCCTAATTTAATTTTCTTTCAATTTATAATGCTTTTTAATATTCTTTATTTAATTTTAATTTTTTATTAATTTAGTTTGTTTTAAAATGATTTTATTTCTTGTGTATTGTAGTTACAATTTGATATGCTTAATTTTCTAAGACTTTGCTTTATTCCATTATTTCTTGTAGAAGGTCCTAACATTTGAATTTTGTAGAATGAAGTCCTGTCTTGATGCTGAGTTGAGACAGATGGTAGGAAAATGTACTTAGAACAGTATCTTTGACAGTTTTAATACTGTAATGGAGTTGCTTGATAATTAGCGCATAGATATGCTACACCACTCCTTCTTGTGGTCTTTGTATCAGTTGAGATTGGTGGAACAGTCCAAGCATATCATTGATACATATTATGTCAGTTACTTAGGTTAGTTAACAGGAATACCCTCCACTTCAACCTCGAGGACAAGTTCGCTAGTTTCTCTATATTTGAGTTTATACTTATAACTGGACTGAAAATTACGAATGATAAAGCAGCGAACGACGGCACTCAAAGAAACAATAGGTTGTACGACGCATATTTTTAGGGACAGAGGATGGTCTTTCTACAGCAGTTGATTGGCGTAACTAGGGGGTGCGACCAGATTTTGGACAAATTGAAGTTGTGATTGGTCTATATCCTTGAAAACATGGTGTCATTACAAAAATATTGCAATTGACCTTTTTCATTTGGAAGTTGTCGACGATATCAATGCCTTCAACAACTATCCGTTGCGGGTTAGTATCACCAATTTTAAAATATTTACATAACTTAGCCCCCGTTTGAGAGTGCTTTTTTACTCCCATAAAATTGATTTTTGACCTGTTTTTAACTATTCCAACCGTTATTTTTTACTTCTTCACTTACAAGTGACCCCCATTTGTCTCCCTAATGGTCAAAAAGCAATTCTTATAATCACTACCGAATATGCCCTTAAAAAAAGTGCAATAACAGTTGCCAGTAATAAATAAATAAATATGTATATCAATTACAAACAACATTTATTTATTTATTTACACTCATTTAGCGAATTGTCTATGCGGCACCCAGAGGTAACCCACACCCAAGCGCAGGCCTCCCAGGCTAGCCTTTCATCCATGTAGCCACATAGTATATTATGCCCTAGGTCCAATCAACTTTGGACATAAATACTTTTATATATATAATTAATGCAATAAAATGACAGATCTATTATTTAATTAATAGACAATTAAATCTTCGTAATTTGTTAATCACAAGGAGTTGTGATTGTGAGATACAAATTACATCTGATTGAATCTTAAATCGTCAGTGGTCGTAAGTAATAACGAGATACGAATATCGTTATTACGGATCGACCATCACGTGTGGCATTTCTTACTTGTGAAGTAAGTAGCTGATCTCACAAGCTAAAGTGTGGTGACACTTAAATGAACACGTAAATGTTTTGTTATAGAACAAAATATTGGAGACCCGTCGAGAGATTCCACATGGATAACTATCTGAGTGTCAGTGGTTAATCTCTAACATTCGGTAGTGGAATTGGTCCTTTGACTTGAGGTCGTCATGGTTCCTTATATGAGGACAGTCATAATTTGGCGGTGTTGGATGTTGCTCTGAAAAGGGGCCGCTAATAGGACATCGTTCGGGTACGTTAAGAATCGTATGAAGGTTGTGATTGATTAATAAAGGATTCGTCACTCTTAGATAGTAGGAGATTATGATCTGTGTTTCATTCAATTAAATCGATGATGAAATCCTTGGCCAAGGTGTACTCATAAGTCGAAAATGAGTTTTCGACTTATATTGATTTAATAGTGGAGTGAAAGATATGATCGATGATCGAGATTGACGCAATTTCATATCTCGTAATTAATCGGATCATATTGACGAAGGGATTATAGTTTCACGATAAACGAACGAATTTGATTTTGTCATACCACGTGACATTTTTCGTCACATGTATTGCCCTGACACATTGCTATATGTCAATCAGGGACGGCGAGTGTGAATTGACGATAAATTAAAAGGGTGTTTTAATTTATCAATTTTGATTAGATCAAAATAATATTTCACGTCGTTAGGTATCGTGGTCGGGAACCTAATGGGTCGCACACATAAGAGAATTGGAAGATTGCAAATTGCCAATTGGTTAATTTAACAATCGTTGGATAAATTAATTAATTTGATTTGTTATTTATATTCCCGAATTAATTAATTGGATTAATTAATTCACGGACCGGGTTTAATTATTTGGCTTAATTAAATATTGGACCGGACCGGACCGAGCCCGTTTGTGTTTATATAAATACATGGCTAGGGTTTGAGGTCCATATGGTTTTCATTATTCTTGCTGGCACAAGAGAGAAAACCCTGGTAGCTGCAATCTTGTTCTCTGTGTGGATTACCGTTGGAGGCTAGACAATTGGAAAGCTGTGAATGGCGAATCAAGATTGTTTGAACGAAAAAAATAGCAAAGAAGTTCGCAGATCTGGAAAAAGGTACAATCTTATCACAATTTCTATCTAAACACAAAGACGATTCTTGGTGGGAATCGAAAATTATTTTAAATTCCGCTGTACATATATAAGTAGATTCCCAACACATAGGACATTAGGTACGATACAACTAGTCAACAACGCCAATATATGATGCCTTTACTACTGCACATTCGGTGGTGAGCACCTTATGGCAATCCAGCAGGGCCACCACGGGTAGGAATATTTCTACCGTACACTCCCTTATTAACCAAAAAGAAAGTTCGAACGCAAATGGGGAAAAAAACTTTACATATCACATATCTATTTGAAAACTTCATAGATGTAAATCTAATCCTGTATTCCTAAAAGAACTTCATTCTTCTAGTCAGTCTCATTGCTCTGACATACAAGAGCAAAAGGATCTAACAGTCTAACAGGTTTTTAAAACAGTAAGTTCCCAACAAATACCATCCAATAAGCAGAAGAGAAAAGGAAAATAATCCAATTAGAAATGGCCATCCAACCATAAAGACACCCAAGCATAGAACCACCATGAAAGGCAAAAATGATCTTAAGACAGACAAGCCATCAACCCATGTCCCCTTAGATAGTATAAGAGAAGAAACATCAATCATGTTCCAAGTCATTGATCCGCCATAGCAAAGCTGGTTCAGACAATTCGCAATGAAAGAGTGGCAGTTGCATGTGAAAAGATTGAAAGACTTGGGCTCAAAGTGATGTATAGTTGATCGAATGGCATCATCCCAGGTGATTGCAGAGCCGAAATCAGCATGCTTGTAGCGATGCTTGCATGTATGTCCACTAAGGTTTGAAGGAAAGCAGCACTGTTTGTACCAAGTATATTAGCGTTGTCAGTAGGACTGATAAAAATATGAAATTTATCCAGTTCTACTTCAAGAAAACATGACCACATTAAGATGAAAATATGACACACTTATGCTCATTCGACGTGGATAACAAGAACAGACGATTATTTTGAGGATATCTCTTGTTTATCCATGCAAACATAGGCAACCCCTCCCCCAGTCCCAACCCCGTCCGCTCATAAACGTTTTCAAATGGGTTAACATCACTGTTAGTCACATATGCGTCATTTCATATTAGGCACCAAAACTTTTCATTTTTGTTTCATTTGGGCACTCCTAGGGAATTAACAGAAACGATGATGTGGCATGATATATTTTTTGGGATATTACTTTTATCATCCAACTAGACAAAAAGGCTTCTCGCTGGACAAGTCGTACTTCTACTTTTTCCCTTTCTTTGTAGAAGCACAATTTATCCAACAATATACATTTTTGACAAGTTGGACGCTAAAATCAATAGTGGATCGTCCATGCCACATCATCATTTTCATTAGTCTCGCCAGCATTTCCGTTAATTTAGTAGAACGTGATACCTAAACATAGAGAAAAAAGGGAATAAAAGATCAGTGACCAAAGTGAATGTCGCTATAAGTTGTGCACAACCGATAGAGTTTTTAATCCATTCACAAATAGAGAGAGTAGAACAGCAAAGTCGGCTAAGAGGAGTCATTTCAGATGAGATGTACCTGCTTTCGGTCCAGTTGAAGGTATCTGGCAACAGAACCATATGCAAAATTATCACAATTAACAAGGTTGGATCCTGAAAAATCTATAACAGTGCCGTCCTCCCGACATATGCCAACATGTCCGATGAAAGGTACCAACCATGATACTACTGGTAGAGGTGTCCAAACAATGCAACAAGGAAACTTTGCTTTCTTTGGATCTATTTCATCCAATGGCCAAAATTCATGCTCGATTTCTTCAGCAGTGAGTTTCTTTTCAACTCCATAACTAAGATTAAGCTGCATCAGAGAAGGTTTTCCTGAAGGCCTATTGAAATATATGATCCTGCAGTCTTAATTATATTCTCCAATGCAATTAACTATATGTAGGACGAATACTGCACATCCATGTTTTTGCAACTTATGGAAGAATATATCTGCAAGGGAATATTAGATCTAAACATTTTTTTTTTTGTCCAAAAAAAAACGAAACAGGGGTAAAAAAAGGGGAAATACAGAGTACAAGTAAGGACACAAAGTGAAATGGGCTGCATAAAGTATGTCTGAGGTTGTGCAGCAGAAAAATTTGGTCACGGCAGGTAGCATCAGTTAACCAATGTGGAAAAGTGCAAAGAACATGGAGGTGGGGTTTAAAAATCTGATTACATAATGATATCTAACGGAACATTATTATTATCCATCATTTATTTGACTACAATCCCGACATCTCTAGCACCACCAATACTTTTACTTCACGAGTCACTATATACTTAGGATACGACAATCCAAGAAGCAAACAATCGTATTTCTACAAACATTAACAAACTTCATTACCTTCTTCGTTCTACTACAAGACTAATATTAAAAAAAATTTTTAAAAAAAAATTTTTTTTTTTTTTTTTTTTTTTTTTTTTTTTTGACGACTATCCCCCACAACGCCCCAACAAAACTGCCGTTGCTTAGCATAGGTTTAAATGATAGTAAAAGACAATGTAACCACTAAATTTCAGGCACTTTTATCTAGTAAAACATTAGTAAAACTAAACTTACAAACAATAAGGTTTTACTATGTATTCAGCTTCAATTTGAACAATCTCTAAGCAAGTTAGGATAATTTACTTTTGTCTTACTTAAGTTAAAAAGTTACTTACTTGAAACCAAATCTTTTTCTATCAAAATATGTACATTCCAGGAAAATTATTATTTTAAAATATATTTCTTATTACTAAACTTCTAAGATTAGCTAAGCATCACCACATTTTATTTCTAGAACGCGTTCTAAATTTTCTTAGATGAAGCATGCTTTCAAGAATAAGTTGACTGCAGATTACTTCCAAAATATATATTGATTCAGAAATAAATAATTGTGATCCCATGAGTAAACATTTACAATTGTTAAATTTGAATAAACGACAAATATTCCTCAAAAACTAGTATACAAATACAAAATAGAACATTACAGTAGAATAATTAAAGAAGCCCATTGGAATACTTTGCACAACTAAATTGAACTGATAAAAAATACTCAAACCCCATAAGAAAATATATATTCCAGGCTAACAAAAAGATAAAAAAAAATGCGATTTTGACAATTCACAGCCACATATGCAAATAATTCGGCTAACCCATCTTCAAAAATAAACAAAAACACATAACTGTAGGTTTAAAAAATGCATTAATAGATCAAAAATCGAGAATATTAAAAAAAAAAATTCAAGAAGTAATATAAAGACAAGAACCTGTAATAGATGAAATGCTCTTGAATGATTCTCTAGAAACTTCACTTATGTTATAGAGAATCGTTAACAACTATGAAAGCCTTTATGGAATTATTGGGAGTTATTTCATTGATTTAAAAAAAAAAAAAAACAGATTTTTTTATGGGACGGAAAAGGCCAAAGGTGGGAAACATGCATGAACCTGAAACCTAACCAACTCTCTGTCCCTCTCAACACACTTGGGCCCCAGTTTTAATTTGGTAAGAACTACTTTGACTGAGAGGAGAGGGCAAACATTGGCAACTTTGGATAATTAGCACAAAAACATCTTTACAATTTAATGTTATTATACAAAATATTCTTATCTTTTATTTTTTGATATTTTCGTCATTACTTTCAATTTTTATTACGAAAATCATCATTTTAATTCAACTTCTCAATATATATATATATATAATGACAAATATACTCGCCTATTTAAAAAAATAATAATAAATTAAAGAACAAATTGCAATCATGTTCTTAAACATTTTCAAAAAATACAAAGGAGTCCAAATCAATTATTAGAAGGGTAATTAACATAAAGCGCCCTTATCTTACAATATTATTGTGTAAAATGTCCATACTTTTTCATTTTTTTGTCATTTTTATCCTTATTTTCACATTTCATTATGAAAATTATCTTTTTCATTCATTTTCTCAGTTGAAAGCAGTAAAATGATGCATAAACCCTCTTTTTTCAAATAAAACAAAAAAAATAAAGAAAAGAAAATTGAAGAACGATTACACATATACTCCCAAAATTTTCAATAAATAATTAAAAAAATAAAGTGATTTTTGATGTTTTAATTTTTATTTTAAAATTATTATTTGAAATTTATTTGTACTTTTTAAAAAATTTGGGGGTAAAGTTGCGATTTGTTCTTTATTTTTGTTTCATTTAAATAGTAGAGTATATTCGTCATTTTTCAACTTTTAATTCAGAAAGTGGATCAAAATAATGATTTTCTAAATGAAATGTGAGAATAATTGCGAAAATATCAAAAATTAAAAGGTATGAATGTTTTGTACTATAATATTGAAATATAGGGACGTTTTGTTAATTACCTTTTAATATTTTATTTATACTCATTTGCACTTTTTAAAAAAGTTTAGGGGTGTGATTGTAGTTTGTTCTTTAATTTTCCTTTTTTTTTTTGTCTTTCATCTAAATAGGAGTGTATATTTATTATTTTACTTATTTTTATGGAAAAAACAAATGAAAATAATGATTTTCACAATGAAATGTGAAAATAAAGGTAAAAATGCCACAAAATTAAAAAAAAAGGACGTGTTACATAATAACATTGAAAAGTAAAAACATTTTTGTGCTAATTACCCATGTTAAATAAGTTCCCATTTGTCTCCTTTTTATGAGAATTTTTAGGGAAAATAATATTTTGAATAGTGATTTTTTGAGAATTTGTGATTAGAACATAAGGAAAAGTTTTATATTTATATTTAAAATATATTATTGTGTAAGCCCTTGTTTGAGTTCCATTTTTTGGAAAAAAATGTATTCTTAAACAGTGTTTTGATATCATTTTAACCACACATTATTCAATAAAATAATATTACAAGTAAATTCAAAATTTTTCCTTATTTTTTAACCACACATTTTCCATCAATACACTATTTAAAAATCCATTTTCCTCCCAAAATAAGGTCCAAACAAGAGCTAAATATATGATTAAAAATGAATACAAGAAAAGATATCGCGAAAAGGGTGACGAACATGGATTATATTTAAAAATCAACGGAAAAATAATTTATTCCAATTCTCTGTTTCTACATAACTATGTTGCCGAAGCCCCAATTAAGTTTGTCCCTGAACTATGAGTAAACAACTAACAATTTCGTAATTTAGCCCCCTTTCTGACATTTACTAAAATGAGTTTTTTTTTTTTTAATGTGATAATGAGTTTTGTAATAGTAATTTTTTAGAAAATATGTGGTTAAAAAGTAGAAAAGAAAATATGCATTTATGCGCAATATATTTTATTATATGAATATGTAGTTAAAAAAGAATTTAAAAAAAAATTGAGTTAATAAATGTTAAACAGGGGGCTTAATAAATAAAGTTCAGCTAGCATAAAAGTTTTTTATTAAAAAAAAAAGAAGTCATAATACAACGTTATCTAGAGTTGTACTTGACGAAATTTTTTATCATAAAATCATCTACTATAAATCAACATCAAAATTCATAGTGAATTCTCGTTCGATGTAAATTTTCATACAATTGACAAGAAAGTTTATTATCCATTTTGTTCCAAAAAGTAACTAAAATAAGAAAATCCCATCAATAGCGTTCAAGATGATGAATTGAAGGGTCACAAAAGTACTAGCTAAAAATATTAGGCAGTGTAGAGCAAAAAGTTCAAAATAGAAATAAATGAATGTATAACAAAAAGTTTAATTAGAGTAATTCATAATTGCTTATTACAACAGTCGCTCTACGTGATATATATATATATATATATGAGATAATTAATTGACAATATTCTTTTAATTATGCATTCTCATATATGAAACACTATAACAAAAAATTTAACACGCAAAATTAAATTAAATATGGATACGCATCATACACAATAAACAAAAAGTCAAAGTTTTGGACGTATGGGCCTAAATTTCTCAAAATTAGAGTGACATTGGGCTGGGATTGTCTGTACAATTGGGCTACTGGTGGGTTGATAGTGGGCTAAATGACTAAATTTCTATTTTTAATGGACCATTTATTACATTATTTTAGATATGGACTTGGGTAGCACTGGACTACAGCCCAGTACTACCTTCCTGTTCAATATATTGAAGAAGCCTTATAGGCAGCAAACTCCTTTTGTTCGATACCATGAAAAAACTTCTATTTGGACAATTTTACCCAAAAAATTTATAGTTAAATTTTTCTTTTCTTTTTTATCATTCTTTTTTATTTAAATTTTTTTTTAGCAAAATCTCACTATGAGAACTTTAAGAATAAATTAAGTGCTTTTTTTGTGTCCCATTATTTGTGAATAATGTATTATGGAATAATGATTGATATTAAAATGTATGGTTAAAAAAGAAAGAAAAGTTTTTTATTTATATGTAATATTATTTTAATAAAAAATGTGTGGTTGAAAATGAGTATTACAGAAAAAATAATGTGATAAAATGTGAAAAATTATAGACAAACAAAGCCTAAAATAATAAACTAAATAGATTAATAGATTGTTAAATCCGTGTCAACTTTTCCTTCTATCAGTTCCTGATTTGACTAAAGCGAACACAGACATTGATAAAAGAAAGAGAACTCAAGTGATTAGGTTGATTGTTTGTCATTTTTTTGAAGAATATTGTTTTGAACAGTGAAATGTTGGAGAACGTGTAATTAAATTTAAGGAAAAATTTTGAATTTACGTGTAAAATATTTTATTGTTTGAATGCATGGTTGAAAATGAGTATGTAGAAAAAAAACTTTAAAAGAATAGAAGACAAATAAGAATTGACGACCCGGATAGGAGACAAAGAGGGACAGAAGACCTAAATAATATTTCACTTAAAGAAGGTAACTATCAATAAATGTGAAGTAGCCTTCCATGGCACAGACAAGCAAAGTGGAAAGAATAACTCATATGTCAACCAGAAATAGAAATTATGTCTTATTCTCAATAGAATCACGATCGATTACACAAGATTAACTTGAATGTTAAACCACAATTGCTCAATGTAAATTATTTAACCAACAGCTACATTTATTATCAGAAGTTAAACAACCAAATCCATTTGATCAGAAATGATTTTTGTTTTCTCCATCTTATTCAATTGCATGAATTTTCATCATCATCACTTAAATAAATAAATAAATAAATAAAATAAAATAATTGTAATTTAACTTCATGCTCCATACTTTGGGGCCTTCCGGAGCTTAAAAGCTACTTTGTGGATAAATCTATCAGTTGGAATAACAAGATTTCCAGCACTCTACATCAAAGAGATTCAAATGATAGCGTAAAGTTGAAATAATGGTGCAAAATGCAGAGTTTCAAAAATATCATCGAAGATTCCCCAAAGAAACTTGTGAAATTCTGGGTCGAATGAAAAAAGAAACCAATTTCCAAAAATAGTTTGTTATATTGTTTGAGCTCCATTTTCTGAGGGAAAAAAGAGAGAGAGAGAGAGAGAGAGCTTTTTAATAGTGTTTTTTTGAAGAATGTGTGCTTAAAAATAAGAAAATGTTTTGGATTTATTTATAAAATTATTTTATTGAGAACATGTAAGATTGAAAATAGGTTTTAAAGAATAGGGATCAAACATGGATAGTATAGAGACATTTTTTACCGAATTTGCCAACTCGTGGAGCCTAAATCATAGAATATTCATTCTCAAATAATTTGAAATTTAATACAAAATGCAAAATGGACAGAAGACATACAAATTATGATGCATCTTAGTTAGGAGTGGGCACTTTTTCTCAGAACCGGTGGAACCGGATCGAAACCGTTTAGAACCAGGCGATTTGGTTCCGGATCTTCTAAAAAACAATTTGATTTTGGGACAAATTTTTAAGAACCGACCGGTTCCGGTCCGGTTCTCAATTCTAGTATGGGAACTGGATGGTTCTCATTGGAATTTTTTTTTTGGGTAAAATATATGACTAAATCTCCAATACTTTTATAAAAAATAATTGGTTTCCTTCTTAATTTTAGACTCCAGCAATTTCCTTCTTTTCTTTGATTCTTTCCTTATCCCTTCTTATAATTTTTTGATTAATTGATTTTCAAGCCAAATTAGAATATTGGGTAAATCTATACCTAAATAAATTTATTTACAATATATAATTTGATTTATAGGATGCAAAATTTTTATTTTGTTTTCACTTTGTAAATCTATATCTAAATAAATCTTTGAATGATATGTTCGATTCTTCTATATTTTGTTAAAAGTATCAAGTTGGTAGCATTTTTAGAGTTTTTATTAGTGAACATTTTATTTTGACATTTTCAATGTAAAGAACCGGATCGGACCGAATCGAAACTGATTGGTTCGGTTCAGGTTCGGTTCCACAGTTAGCTATGGAACCAATGGTTCCATTTCTAAAATTCTCGTTGGTATTTGGTTCGGTCCGGTCCGGTTCCATAGGGAACTGGATCAAACCGGACCGCGCCCACTCCTAATCTTAGTTAGTAGAATTAAGACATCTTTTTAAGCACCTAATTCACCATTCCTTTTCTAGATCATATTCAACGGAACACCAGTTACATTGAAACATATAATTATATGCCCTTATTTGGTGTGGATGAAAAAATAGATTTCTAGTAGAGTTTGATTAAATGTGTTGCTCAAAAGTTATTAAAACTATGAGTCCCATAAAATGTATAGTTAAAAATGAATTTTAGGAAAAATGAGTTTTAGAAAATTGGGGTCGAATATGGGCTATATGTGTAATGAAATGAGTTGTGAGGATACCAAAAGTGTTAAACTTTCCAGTATTTACATTGAAATCAGCATGTATACAGGTGAACAAGGTATATTAAAGCATAGTGGAGCTACTTCAAGGATTTGAAAGCCCTTGTAATTTTTCTTATAGAAGGGAAAATGCATTTGCTCATAAAGTTGAGGTGGAGGATATAAGTTAATATTATGATATTATTTGCCTCAATCAATTCCTAAAGTACTTGTCACATATTTGTTTGGAACTTAGCCCATGTTTTTTTTCCCATTCTTTCCTCATTAAAATGAAAAAATGATCGTTATTCATCACATTAAGTCACCAACTTTGAATTTCTATCATTGTGTGGGACCCATAACAGCTATATTTTTCATTCTCATTCTTACAAAAAATAGGAAACAAACGCCCCCCTTAAAATTGAATTTACCTATCCAAATTACAAAGTGGATGAATGGATATTTATTCAAGGGTACCGCTATTTTCATTCAAGCTTTTTATAAGCACATCCTACTCCAAGTTCATCCGTAATAAAATTTTAAAATTAAAAAAAAATACTATTTACATCCACGTTATTTTCAATCTTGCCCTTATTAAATTCATTCATTTAAATACTATATATCCACATGAATTTTATATATTTATTGTAGGTGGCCAATATCAAAATATAAACAATTTTTACCCATTAATTCTCGTGATAAATGAAGCCTACCATCATCTAAACTTTACAAATGCACAATTCGCATATATTAGAAATAGGCACTAAAGAAGTTAAGCGGCAACAATATGATTTCGATCTCTTGATCAAACCAAAGAATCACGTGCTTTAACATACCCTTTTTTCGGGTTTTTTGATCGAACATGGGTTGTTAATGTCTATAAATTAATATAAATAAAAGAAACATAGTGAAGGGCTGACATGCTGACAATCATTTTCTTCTGTGTTTTGGATTCATGTCCAATAATATCTCGCGGATCTATAATATGACAAGCATTGTTGAACTATAGAGTACCTCAAATAATCCAACTGCAAGCCAGGGGCCTGCAAGATCTAGAGCAATAATTTACCAGTGTCAAGGCCAAAAACTCTTTCCCATTATCTATATTTTTTTAATCATACACACCCCAACTAGTATTCGGCTTATTACTCTCCAAACCCTTGTCAAACTCCCCATTCCTTGGAATGTCAATGAATTGCTCGAATTAATTATGAGAAACTCCAAACTCATGCAACAATTACAGTCTCCATCCGATTTAGATCTTACAATCCCTGATAATATTTCGTTAGTATTACTACTACTATTATGGATCAACAAATTATGAATATTGGAAGAGCTCTCGTTGGTGTTCAAGTGATTCGAAGAGATGAATTAATTAAATAAGTCATGAGATCAACTAGAATATGACGAGAGTGACAAGGAGGAGTGGTGGCGAAGGAGGAGGAACTAATCTACAATGAGGCCCATTTGGCAGATTTAGATTGGGGTGCCAATTTTTGATTTTTAGAAGATTTCAAGAAAATGAATCTAGACCTTTAAATTGATTTATGTTTAGAGTTGAGATTATTTTTCAAATTCACTTGTCGAAAAGTTTTGTAGGAGGATTGCTCCCCTATATTACCTAGACTACTCATTATTACTTATTCTATTTAAGTAAATTTATATATGATTTAAAATATAGTAAAATTTTATTTTTAAAAGTGGTACCCTTATTAAATAGTCCAATAGATGATGATCATATGTGAAACAAACTAAGTAGGGCTTTGAGCGGGCCAAGCCTGATTACTCGGTTTTTAAGCTTTCGTTGAGCAAGCTTGAGCTTCTTCCAAACTTTGTATAGCTAGAATCAAGATCGAGCTTGGTTAACTAGTCAATCCAGTAGAGGTTGAGCCCTCAACACCTCAGGATCTTGTAATTGCTTATTGACTGTAATTCAAGTAACTAAAGCCCTAGTGCAAGTTGTGTCTTAGGCCCTAAGGCCCGACCAGTGGCAGACGCATATATATTGAGTTAGTGGGGCTCAATCAAATTTGCAAAGAACACATAGTTACGTTTATCTCGAATGTCACCAAGTTTATTGGTCCTTTTTATTTCCAACATCATTTTCATCACTTTTATCACGAATAATCATTTCATTAACATTGTAATCATAAAAAAAAGAAAAGAAAAGCTTATTTATGTTTAATTATTTTTCCATCACAATCAATGAAAACAATCAATTCAAGTAAAAAAAAATTCAAAAATCAAAGCAAATTCTAAATGTTACATTATCAACTACATTCTAGTTTAAACAAAGCAAAATAAATAAAT